>NC_092163.1:22021128-22263628 GCF_045791955.1 Oncorhynchus clarkii lewisi
GTGTGTCCAAACATTTGACTGATACTCTACATATAACCTCAATTAGCTCGACTAACCTGTACCCCGCACATTGACTCGGTACCGGTACCCCCTGTATATAGGGAAAGGGGGATACCTAGTCAGTTGTATAACTGAATGCCTTCAACTGAAATGTTTCTTCCGCATTTAACCCAAGCCCTCTGAATCAGTTTCGTTATTGTTATTTTATTGTTACTTTAGAATTGTTTTGATTTAGTTTATTTAGTAAAAAAAAATCTTAACTTATTTTTCTTAACTGCATTGTTGTTTCATGGTAAGGTCTGCACCTGTTGTATTCGGCACATGTGACAAATAACATTTGATTTGAAGGCTTAAAAATCTCCTCTCCTACATCTACACTGATTGAAGTGGATTTAACCGGTGACATCAATAAGGATCATGGCTTTCATCTGGATTCAGCTGGTCAGTCTTTGTCACGGAAAGAACCCAACCTTAACCTTAATGTTTTGTACACTCAGTGTTTATGACATGAGTTGTATGATATGGAAGTGTGAAGTGCATATTTAGACTCACGGGTGTTTGGTTTGCTTGTATGACGTCAAAGCAATATTTATTATAATCCTCAACGTCTCATCTTTCAAAATACATACTCCTCTTAATTTACAGCAATTCCCTCACTTAAGCAACAAAAAGTGTATAAAAGCTGCCAAATTAGTGGGAGGGATGGGGGCAACTTCTTGTCGTGCGAGGGGCTCAAGTTCAGAACGGCTGTCAGTCAAAACCCATACAGCGCTGAGAAGTGCAGAGTCAGAGCTCTGACGTCATGTATAGCATGTTACTGTACAGCCACTGCATGCCAATTTAGGCATTTATCAGTGCCCAAATCTCAAATGTTTACCCGTATGCAAGTACCCGTTGTCAAGTTTTTCGGGGCAGGCTAACTCCACTGTAACCTGAATTAAGTGTTTGAGGTGTGAGTTGAGGAACAATTAAATCAGATTCCCTCCCTGTAGCAAAGAAGGCGTTAAAGGACAATTCTACCACTTTTCAACTTCATTCATTATATCCAGCACCAAACCAGTGTCTACATATGCGATCTTTGGTTAAAAAGATAAGAAGAAAGGTCCTAAAAAATGCTTCTCTGTGACATCACAGGGTAGGATTAAAATAGGGATGAGCACGGTTGTCCGAATATTTGAATATCTGAAGGAATGTTAGTATTATTTACGTGCAAATATTTACTATGCAAATATACTTTGGAAATGTTTTTATAAAATTGTCTGTGACTTTGCTACATACAAGGATTGACCATGTCATTAGACATTTTAATAAAACAACAGTTACATTACAGTTTTTATGAGTGTGCCAGTGGAGGCTGGTGACTTCAAAAATTGAGGAGGATGGGAGACCCATGGTATAGGCACGGAATGCACAGAGACCACAAAGTGTGTTTCAAAAATCATCAGACAAATTATTTTTTAACCCAAAGCATTTAATAAAGACATTTATAGTACAATATTTTGGGGAAGGGGAATGAGAGGGCTACTTACACAGTGTTGGAAAAGGATCACAGCAGTGATTGAATGAGGATATGTGGCATGACTTGAGGTGTTCAGAGGCTTGACCAGTGTAGGATAGGATTTTACTGGGAAGACAAAAAACAATAACACAACACACTACACAGTTAGACAAAAGAGCTAAGAATGAGTTAGTCTAAGCAAGGAGTAAAATCTTTGATCTGTAATAATGTGATTTGTGTATGTGATTGACTCTACATACAGCAATGAGAGAAGATTGATAGGGGTACTCGCAGTGCTTGAAAGGAAAACATTCAATGTGCCAGTGGATGAACAGGTACATGAGACGTTGTGGCTTCAGTTCATGTCACGAGAAAGTTGACAATAGTAGTGGAGCGGAGTAGTCATCACCTGTTAATCAGGGAACAGGAGGGGACTTAGCTGTAAATACAAATAGCAGATACATTATATTACAGCTGCGCCATTGTAGGTTTGGACGAGTTTCTCTATGAAGTTAAACTCCGACATCTCAAAATTAATGTAGTCAAACACAGACTGCGCATCTCACCCACTTGACACATCAAAGTAGCCCAAGAAACGTTCCTGAATAAAGCCCTGATCATCCACATACAGTGCCTTGCGAAAGTATTCGCCCCCCTTGAACTTTGCAACCTTTAGCCACATTTCAGGCTTCAAACATAAAGATATAAAACTGTATTTTTTTGTGAAGAATCAACAACAAGTGGGACACAATCATGAAGTGGAACGACATTTATTGGATATTTCAAACTTTTTTAACAATTCAAAAACTGAAAAATTGGGCGTGCAAAATTATTCAGCCCCTTTACTTTCAGTGCGTCAAACTCTCTCCAGAAGTTCAGTGAGGATCTCTGAATGATCCAATGTTGACCTAAATGACTAATGATGATAAATACAATCCACCTGTGTGTAATCAAGTCTCCGTATAAATGCACCTGCACTGTGATAGTCTCAGAGGTCCGTTAAAAGCGCAGAGAGCATCATGAAGAACAAGGAACACACCAGGCAGGTCCGAGATACTGTTGTGAAGAAGTTTAAAGCCGGATTTGGATACAAAAAGATTTCCCAAGCTTTAAACATCCCAAGGAGCACTGTGCAAGCGATAATATTGAAATGGAAGGAGTATCAGACCACTGCAAATCTACCAAGACCTGGCCGTCCCTCTAAACTTTCAGCTCATACAAGGAGAAGACTGATCAGAGATGCAGCCAAGAGGCCCATGATCACTCTGGATGAACTGCAGAGATCTACAGCTGAGGTGGGAGACTCTGTCCATAGGACAACAATCAGTCGTATATTGCACAAATCTGGCCTTTATGGAAGAGTGGCAAGAAGAAAGCCATTTCTTAAAGATATCCATAAAAAGTGTTGGTTAAAGTTTGCCACAAGCCACCTGGGAGACACACCAAACATGTGGAAGAAGGTGCTCTGGTCAGATGAAACCAAAATTGAACTTTTTGGCAACAATGCAAAACGTTATGTTTGGCGTAAAAGCAACACAGCTCATCACCCTGAACACACCATCCCCACTGTCAAACATGGTGGTGGCAGCATCATGGTTTGGGCCTGCTTTTCTTCAGCAGGGACAGGGAAGATGGTTAAAATTGATGGGAAGATGGATGGAGCCAAATACAGGACCATTCTGGAAGAAAACCTGATGGAGTCTGCAAAAGACCTGAGACTGGGACGGAGATTTGTCTTCCAACAAGACAATGATCCAAAACCTAAAGCAAAATCTACAATGGAATGGTTCAAAAATAAACATATCCAGGTGTTAGAATGGCCAAGTCAAAGTCCAGACCTGAATCCAATCGAGAATCTGTGGAAAGAACTGAAAACTGCTGTTCACAAATGCTCTCCATCCAACCTCACTGAGCTCGAGCTGTTTTGCAAGGAGGAATGGGAAAACATTTCAGTCTCTCGATGTGCAAAACTGATAGAGACATATCCCAAGTGACTTACAGCTGTAATCGCAGCAAAAGGTGGCGCTACAAAGTATTAACTTAAGGGGGCTGAATAATTTTGCCCGCCCAATTTTTCAGTTTGATTTGTTAAAAAAGTTTGAAATATCCAATAAATGTCGTTCCACTTCATGATTGTGTCCCACTTGTTGTTGATTCTTCACAAAAAAATACAGTTTTATATCTTTATGTTTGAAGCCTGAAATTTTTATTTTTTATTTTATTTTACCTTTATTTAACCAGGCAAGTCAGTTAAGAACAAATTCTTATTTTCAATGACGGCCTGGGAACAGTGGGTTAACTGCCTGTTCAGGGGCAGAACGACAGATTTGTACCTTGCCAGCTCGGGGGTTTGAACTCGCAACCTTCCGGTTACTAGTCCAACGCTCTAACCACTAGGCTACCCTGGCAAAAGGTCGCAAAGTTCAAGGGGGCCGAATACTTTCGCAAGGCACTGTACCTGACGATAACTGACTACTGCAAGCAGACTGGTGGCACCATAGGTCCCAGAGCGGTGGGGTTTTCCTGATAGGTTAACCTAACTATGAAAACTCTGGACCCAATAAGGCATGACCGTGATTAATCAGTTGTAAAAATGTTTTATATGGGCTATGATAGGACCATTTTTTTCCTAATCAAGTCACATTGTTTTAAAAGAACTCCTGGCCCTGGGGGTTGATGAAAACCCTGTCAAACTGCAGCTTCCTTATATTTGTTCATATAAATTATATTTAGACTAGATTAGGAGGTGGATTTCCTCTACTCAGACACATAGATAACAACTGATAAACAATGGAATTCACAGGGCTGAGCTGGCTTTATGCATGTTTGCATCATGTAGGCCTATGCAACTGTAGGCTTTGTAAATAAAATGACACATCTGCCATCACTATTATGTTGATTGATTCATTCCTGGTAATAATTTTGGATGAAAAACGTATAGGCAGCCTAGCCAGCCCAATTTTGAATATAATAGAAATGTGATCAAATTCACATTTTCTCCTGACACACAAATGGACTATAAATACATAACGTTACCAATTGGTTTACCCTGACCAGATGGACAGGGTGCATAGGCTGCATGCAGCCGCTCTTATTAGTAGCCTGCAGTTGATCAGACGGAAAAATCATCTAGTTTTCATCCCATAAAGCATGTCAGATGCGGCAACATTTATGTCATGAGTTTTTGCTTGTGCCTGTCCGGAGTGATTATGTGTTATTGTCTTTGCTAAATAAATACTGGAGGAAAGTGCAAAGCCTACTTGAGTGCATGCGGGAAAAAAATGTTCTGAGTCAACCGCTCTCTTTAATCTAACGTTTAATGGATGATGCGATGGAAGCTATCAAATCATTCGGAATTGTTTTTGACATCCCAGAAAAGATGTTCAGCTTGTAAAGAATCGTAACGTGCAATTACAAGTGGCTTGATGATAGGCTCCCTGTTAACCAGCTATACATTTGATACCAGTTGATATTGAACGCTCTCACCTTTTCAGCCTTCTTCATGAAACTGATCTCAGGCAGAGGACGACCCTCGCTTTTAATTCACACCTTTTCCGTGTACCCCAGAGAATGAAAGGGGTTCTTCAACAAAAAGTCTGCACACTCGCGCTGGTAGTTAGCTACTGAAGTTAGCAAGGCAACTTTAAATACAGTTGAAGTCGGAAGTTTACATACACCTTAGCCAAATACATTTAAACTCAGTTTTTCACAATTCCTGACATTTAATCGTAGTAAGAATTCCCTGTCTTAGGTCAGTTAGGATGACCACTTTATTTTAAGAATGTGATATGTCAGAATAATATTAGAGAGAATGATTTATTTCAGCTTTTATTTTTTCATCACATTCCCAGTGGGTCAGAAGTTTACATACTGTACACTCAATTAGTATTTAGTAGCATTACCTTTACATTTTTTAACTTGGGTCAAACGTTTCGGGTAGCCTTCCACAAGCTCCCCATAATAGGTTGGGTGAATTTTGGCCCATCCCTCCTGACAGAGCTGGTGTAACTGAGCCAGGTTTGCAGGCCTCCTTGCTCGCTGTGCCTTTAAACTTCCAAAGTTGTGGCAAAATGGCTTAAGGAGTGGCATCACAAAGCCCTGACCTCAATCCCATAGAAAAAGCTTTTTCAGTTCTGCCCACACATTTTCTATGGGATTGAGGTCAGGGCTTTGTGATGCCACTCCTTAAGCCATTTTGCCACAACTTTGGAAGTATGCTTGGGGTCATTGTCCATTTGGAAGACCCATTTGCGACCAAGCTTTAACTTCCTGACTGATGTCTTGAGATGTTGCTTCAATATATCCACATAATTTTCCTACCTCATTATGTCATCTATTTTGTGAAGTGCACCAGTCCCTCCTGCAGCAAAGCACTCCCACAACATGATGCTGCCACCCCGTGCTTTATGGTTGGGATGGTGTTCTTCGGCTTGCAAGCGTCCCCCTTTTTTCTTCAAACATAACAATGGTCATTATGGCAAAAAAGTTGTATTTTTGTTTCATCAGACCAGAGGACATTTCTCCAAAAGGTACGGTCTTTGTCCCCCATATGCAGTTGCAAGCCGTAATCTGGCTTTTTTTATGGCAGTTTTGGAGAAGTGGCTTCTTCCTTGCTGAACGGCATTTCAGGTTATGTCGATATAGGACTCGTTTTACTGTGGATATATATACCTTTGTACCTGTTTCCTCCAGCATCTTCACAAGGTCGTTTGCTGTTGTTCTAGGATTGATTTGCACTTTTTGCAACAAAGTACATTCATCTCTTGGAGACAGAACGCGTCTCCTTCCTGTGCGGTATGACAGCTGCGTGGTCCCATGGTGTTTATACTTGCGTACTATTGTTTCTACAGATGAATGTGGTACCTTCAGGCGTTTGGAAATTGCTCCCAAGGGATGAACCAGACTTGTGGGGGTCTACAATTTTTTTTCTGAGGTCTTGGCTATTTTCTTTAGATTTTTCCCATGATGTCAAGCAAAGCGGCACTGAGTTTGAAGGTAGGCCTAGAAATACATCCACAGGTACACCTCCAATTGCCTCAAATTTTGTCAAGTAGCCTATCAGAAGCTTCTAAAGCCATGACATTTTCTGGAATTTTCCAAGCTGTTTAAAGGCACAGTCAACTTAGTGTATGTAAACTTCTAGTGAAATAATCTGTCTGTAAACAATTGTTGGAAAAACTACTTGTGTCATGCACAAAGTAGATGTCCTAACCGACTTGGCAAAACTATAGTTTGTTAACAAGAAATTTCTGGAGTGGCTGAAAAACGAGTTTTAATGTCTTCAACCGAAGTGTACAGTCGTGGCCAAAAGTTTTGAGATGACACAAATATTAATTTTCACAGAGTTTGCTGCTTCAGTGTCTTTAGATATTTTTGTCAGATGTTACTATGGAATACTTTTGTATAATTACAAGCATTTCATAAGTGTCAAAGGCTTTTATTGACAATTACATGAAGTTGGCGCAAAGAGTCAATATTTGCATGGCATGGTGCCCCAGCATGCTGGAAAAGGCATTGTTCGTCACCAAACTGTACCTGGATGGTTGGGAGAAGTTGCTCTCGGAGGATGTGTTGGTACCATTCTTTATTCATGGCTGTGTTCTTAGGCAAAATTTTGAGTGAGCTCACTCCCTTGGCTGAGATTAAACCCCACACATGAATGGTCTCAGGATGCTTTACTGTTGGCATGACACAGGACTGATGGTAGCGCTCACCTTGTCTTGTCCGGACAAGCTTTTTTCTGGATGCCCCAAACAATCGGAAAGGGGATTCATCCGAGAAAATGACTTTACCCCAGTCCTCAGCAGGTCAATCCCTGTACCTTTTGCAGAATATCAGTCTGTCCCTGATCTTTTTCCTGGAGAGAAGTGACTTCTTTACTGCCCTTGACACCAGGCCATCCTCCAAAAGACATCGCCTCACTGTGCGTGCAGATGCACTCACACCTGCCTGCTGCCATTCCTGAGCAAGCGCTGTATTGGTGGTGCCTCGATCGCGCAGCTGAATCAACTTCAGGAGACGGTCCTGGCGCTTGCTGGACTTTCTTGGGTGCCCTGAAGCCTTCTTCACAACAATTGAACCGCTCTCCTTGAAGTTCTTTATGATCTGATAAATGGTTGATTTAGGTGCAATCTTACTGGCAGCAATATCCTTGCCTGTGAATCCCTTTTTGTGCAAAGCAATGATGACGGCACGTGTTTCCTTGCAGGTAACCATGGTTGGCAGAGGAAGGACAATGATTCCAAGCACCACCCTTCTTTTGAAGCTTCCAGTCTGTTATTCGAACTCAATCAGCATGACAGAGTGATCTCCAGCCTTGTCCTCGTTAACACTCACACCTGTGTTAATGAGAGAATCACTGACATTATGTCAGCTGGTCCTTTTGTGGCAGGGCTGAAATGCAGTGGAAATGTTTTTTGGGGATTCAGTTCATTTGCATGGCAAAGAGGGACTTTGCAATTAATTACAATTCATCTGATCACTCTTCATAACATTCTGGAGTATATGCAAATTGTCATCATATAAACTGAGGCAGCAGACTTTGGGAAAATTCATATTTGTGTAATTCTCAAAACTTTTGGCCTCGACTGTGTGTAAACTTCTGACTTCAACTGTAAATTGCACTAACTGGACAAGAAATGTAGTTCTTAACCCAAGAAAACAATTTATAATATACCTCCTCCATATCGTGTAATTTGAAAAAACTAATTTGAATTGAAAGTCAACTATCACTCTATACTCTTAATCAGCTTCTTGATATCCCACACCTGTCAGGTGGATGGATTATCTTGGCAAAGGATAAATGCTCACTAAAAAGGATGTAAACAAATTTGTGCACACAATGAGAGAAATAAGCTTTTCGAGCGTTGTCGTGGAAAATTGCAAGATTATGTTTTAATGCTTGTAAGATTGTTATAATGCTTGCATTACATTATAATAGTTGTTACATTCGACAGAATAGAGTATTGTGTGTGTGTTCCACTGAGGATGAGATAGCACTGACAGAGGAGATTTACGATGTCTTTGGGTAATAAAGCCTAAAGAGCATTCCAGATAACATGAGCTAATGGTTCTGTTCTATGCCGTATTAGGGAGAGACGGTTCCCTTTTGGAGTAAGGGGGCCAGACACTGGTCTTTACAATGAGAACTGTTGACACAGCAGTAACTGTCTGCTATGTTTTATAGACATCTTTCATACAAATCTCAACCTTTGTGAACTGTTCCTAAGATCTGTGATTCATCATATAAGTTGAGAGGGGTGTATCTTGGCTATGAAATATCTTTTGTAATTTTCTGTAGTCACTTTTCAAGGGTTCATTAGAGATAGCGCATCATTAAAAGTCAAAAAAGACTATTGCAAAGCTCTTGTTATTATTAAAGATGTCATTTAAGTATAACTCTGACTGGTGTGTAGTTTGTAACTCTCCTCATTTGGTAAAGCAGAAAAGGTTGTGTCTGACACAGAGGGAGAGCGAGAAAATAGCCAAACTGACTCGCGCAAGTTACACAAATATGTCGCTGCGATATGTTGTCTATCATCTCATCTGGTAGTATCTGTCTTGACTGCATCAAGAAGCCAGATAGCTACACTAGCCAGCTAAGTTAGTTAGCAAGGCTAATTGAGGCTATTTAGAAGCGCTCCCCGCGTCCTGGTCTACAACAACTCTATTCAGATTAAACCTACCTGTTGGTTGATCATTGGAGCCTACTGCTTCTCATTTAGACAAATGTATACCATAATTGTAATTAAATGTAGCATTGATTACAAATCTTCCACATGGCTTGGTACACATGGAGCTTCCGTCCCCCTCTGGCTACATTGACTTCAATACAAAACCTAGGAGGTTGGTAGGCCTCACCCCCTTCCGTAGACATATATGGTAATTATGACCACTTCCAGAGGACGTCCTCCAACCAATCGAAGCTTTTGCAGTATGAACTGACATGTTGTCCATCCAATCATAGATGTAGGATCAGAGAACGAACCTAGTGTGTTGTATTGGGATTGTGCCACAGAGCATTTTAGGTGTTCTGTGTGTTGAGAAGCTTGGTGACATTTTTGGATAGAGATTAACCTGTAGTGCGCCAGCCCGTGAACGGGACCGTTATCATCATCTGACACTAATTAGCATAACGCAACAGACATAACTCTTCCTAGAAAATATTCCTATTCATGAAAATCACAAGTGAAATATATTGGAACACAGCTTAGCCTTTTGTTAATCACCCTGTCATCTCAGATTTTCAAAATATGCTTTACAGCCAATGCTGTTTGTGTAAGTTTATCATAGCCTAGCATAGCATTATGTCTTGCTAGCAGCAGGCAAACTTGTCACGGAAATCAGAAAAGCAATCAAATGAAATCGTTTACCTTTGATGAACTTCGGATGTTTTCACTCACGAGACTCCCAGACAGCCAAAGTTAATGTTTTCCCAAAATATTATTTTTGTAGGCGAAATAGCTCCGTTTGTTCTTCACGTTTGGCTGAGATATCGCCCGGAAATTTCGGTCACAACACCGAAAAATATTCCAAATTAGCTCCATAATATCGACAGAAACATGGCAAACGTTGTTTAGAATGCATCCTCAAGGTGATTTTCTAATATCTATTCGATAATATATCTGTCGGGACAATTCCTTTTTCTCTAGGAACGATTGGAGTAATGGCTACCTCTGCACTTTACGCAAGAATCTCTCTCGGAGCCACCATGTGACCACTTACGCAATGTGCCCCCATACGGCTATTCTTCAACAGAAATGCGTAAAACTACGTCACAATGCTGTAGACACCTTGGGGAATACGTAGAAAGCGTAAGCTCGTTGATGGTACATTCACAGCCATATAAGGAGTCATTGGAACGCAGCGCTTTCAAAACCTGGGGCACTTCCGGATTGGATATTTCTCAGGCTTTCGCCTGCAACATCAGTTCTGTTATACTCACCGACAATATCTTTACAGTTTTGGAAACGTTAGAGTGTTTTCGATCCAAAGCTGTCAATTATATGCATATTCTAGCATCTTTTCCTGACAACATATCCTGTTTAAAACGGGAACATTTTTTTTCCAAAAATGAAAATACTGCCCCCTAACACCAAGAGGTTAAACAGCATGATCATTACACACGTGCACCCTGTGCTGGGGACAGTAAAAAGCCACTCTAAAATGTTTTGAGGGAGCATGCAATTGGCATGTTGACTGTAGGAATGTCCACCAGAGCTGTTGCCAGAGAATTGAATGTTAATTTCTCTACCATAAGCCGCCTCCAATGTTGTTTTAGAGAATTTGGCAGTACGTCCAACCAGCCTCACAACCGCAGACCATGTGTAACCAACCCAGCCCAGGACCTCCTCATCTGGCTTCTTTACCTGCAGGATGGTCTGAGGCAAGCCACCCGCCCCGTCAATATTAATGGGGGCCTGTTTGGCCTGCCTTTTCCTGTAGTACACGACCAGCTCCTTTGTCTTACTCAGGTTGAGGGAGAGGTTGTTGTCCTGGCACCACACTGCCAGGTCTCTGACCTCCTCCTTATAGGCTGTCTCCTCATTGTCGGTGATCAGGCCTACCACTATCGTCAGAAAACGTAATAATGGTGTTGGAGTCGTGTTTGGACACGCAGTCGTGGGTGAACAGGGAGTACAAGAGGGGACTGGCCTCCCGAGTGGTGCGGTGGTCTAAGGCTGTGCCACTAGAGATTCCGGGTTCGAGTCCAGGCTCTGTAGCAGGCTGCGACCGGGAGACCCTTGGGGTGGCACACAATTGGACCAGCGTCGTCCGGGTTAGGGGAGGGTTTGGCCGGCAGCGATGTCCTTGTCCCATTGCGCACTAGCAACTCCTGTGGCGGGCCGGGCTTAGTGCACACTGACACGGTTGCCAGGTGTACGGTGTTTCCGCCGACACATTGGTGCGGCTGGCTTCCGGGTTAAGTGGCATTGTGTCAAGAAGCAGTGCGGCTTGGTTGGGTTGTGTTTCGGAGGACGCATGGCTCTCAACCTTCGCCTCTCCCGAGGCTGTATGAGAGTTGCAGCGATGAGACAAGACTGTAACTACAAATTGGATACCACGAAATTGGGAGAAAAAAGGGCTAATAAAAAATAGGAGGGGAGTAAGTACAAACCCCTGAGGGGCCCCTGAGGATCAGCATGGCAGACGTGTTGTTGCCTACCCTTACCACCTGGGGGCGGCCCGTCAGGAAGTCCAGGATCCAGTTGCAGAGGGAGGTGTTTAGTCCCAGGGTCCTTAGCTTAGTGATGAGCTTCGTGGGCACTATGGTGTTGAACGCTGAGCTGTAGTCAATGAACAGCAATCTCACATAGGTTTTCCTTTTGTCCTGGTGGGAAAGGGCAGTGTGGAGTGCGATTGAGATTGCGTCATCTGTTGGGGCGGTTTGCGAATTGGAGTGGGTCTAGGGTATCCAGGAGGATGCTGTTGATGGTAGTCCTTGACCAGCCTTTCAGAGCACTTCATGGCTACTGACGTGAGTGCTATGGGGCGGTAATCATTTAGGCAGGTTACCTTCGCTTCCTTGGGCACAGGGACAATGGTGGCCGGCTTGAAACATGTTGGTATTACAGACTCGATCAGGAAGAGGTTGAAAATGTCAGTGAAGACACTTGCCAGTTGGTCCGCGCATGCTTTGAGTACACGTCCTGGTAATCTGTCTGGCCCCGCGGCTTTTTGAATGTTGACCTGTTTAAAGGTCTTGCTCACATCGGCTACCGAGAGTGTTATCACACAGTCATCCAGAACAGCTGGTGCTCTCATGCATGCTTTAGTGTTGCTTGCCTCGAAGGGAGTATAAAAGGCATTTAGCAGGCTCATGTCACTGGGCAGTTCCCTCCTGGGCTTCCCTTTGTTGTCCGTAATAGTTTTCAAGCCCTGCCACATCCGACAAGCATCAGAACCGGTGTAGTAGGATTCAATCTTAATCCTGTATTGAGGCTTTGGTTGTTTGATGGTTCGTCTGAGGGCATAGCGGGATTTCTTATTAGTGCCCAGATGAGTGTCCCACTCTGAAAGCGGCAGCTCTAGCCTTTAGCTCAATGCAGATGTTGCAGGTAATCCGTGGCTTCTGGTTGGGATATGTACGTATGGTCACTGTGGGGACGACATCGTCGATGCACTTATTGATGAAGCCGATGACTGAGGTGGTATACTCCTCAATGCCATTGGATGAATCCCAGAACATATTCCATTCTGTGCTATCAAAACAGTCCTGTAGCATAGCATCCTGACCACTGACCACTTCTGTATTGAGTGAATCACTGGTACTTCCTGCTTTAGTTTTTGCTTGTAAGCAGGAATCTGAAGGGTAGAATTATGGTCAGATTTGCCAAATGGAGGGCAGAGCAGAGCTTTGTATGCATCTCTGTGTGTGGAGTAAAGGTGGTCTAGAGTGTTTTTCCCTCTGGTTGTACATGTGACATGCTGTTAGAAATTAGGTTAAACAGATTTAAGTTTGCCTGCATTAAAGTCCCCGGCCACTAAGAGCGCCGCTTCTGGATGAATTTATGGCCTTGTAGAGTTGGTTGAGTGAGGTCCTAGGGCCAGCATCGTTTTGTGGTGGTAAATAGATGGCTATGAATAATATACAGTTGCAGCCGGAAGTTTACATACACTTAGGTTGGAGTCATTAAATCTCATTTTTCAAACACTCCGCAAATGTCTTGTTAACAAACTCTAGTTTTGGCAAGTTGGTTAGGACATCTACTTTGTGCATGACACAAGTAATTTAAATTTAAAACTTGTTAGGGATAGGAATTTTGGATGACTGAGGTGTCCAAAGTAAACTGCCTGTTACTCAGGCCCAGAAGCTAGGATATGCATATGCATGGTAGTTTTGGATCGAAAACACTCTAAAGTTTCAAAAACTGTTAAAATTATGTATGTGAGTATAACAGAACTGATTTGGCAGGCGAAAACCCGAGGACCAATTGTTTTTCTGTTGACCTGCCAGCCAATTCCAAGCTTAAGCTATTGAAACCAAAGACTTCCGCCTCCCACATTGCAGTTCCTATGGCTTCCACTAGATGTCAACAGTCTTAATACATGGTTTCAACCGGGTGTGTAGGTTTTTCAATAACAACGGGAGGAACAATGGCCATTTTACTCTGTAGCGCAAAACTCACTCTGAGAGCCCCCACCTATCCACTTACGCAATGTGATCTTTCACGCTCATTTTTCAAAATAAAAGCCTGAAACTATGTCTAAAGATGGTTGACACCTTAGGGAAGCGATAGAAAAAGGAATCTGGTTGATATCCCTTTAAATGGAGGATAGGCATGCATAGGAACAGAGAGGTTTCAAAATAAGAGGCACTTCCTGATTGGATTTTGCTCAGGTTTTCGCCTGCAATATCAGTTCTGTTATACTCAGACAATCTTTTTACAGTTTTGGAAACTTTAGAGTGTTTTCTATCCTAATCTGACAATAATATGCATATTCTAGTTTCTGGGGCTGAGAAATAGGCCGTTTCAAATGGGTACGTTTTTTAGCCAAAAACGAAAATACTGGCCTTTGTTCCTCCCGTTGTGGTTAAGGGCGCTGTACTGCAGCGCCAGCTGTGCCATCAGAGTCCCTGGGTTCGCGCCCAGGGTCTGTCGTAACCGGCCGCGACCGGGAGGTCCGTGGGGCGACGCACAATTGGCCTAGCGTCGCCCGGGTTAGGGAGGGCTTGGTCGGTAGGGGTGTCCTTGTCTCATCGCGCACCAGCGACTCCTGCGTGTTTCCTCCGGCGCATTGGTGCGGCTGGCTTCCGGGTTGGATGCGCGCTGTGTTAAGAAGCAGTGCTGCTTGGTTGGGTTGTGTATCGGAGGACGCATGACTTTCAACCTTCGTCTCTCCCGAGCCCATACGGGAGTTGTAGCGATGAGACAAGATAGTAGCTACTATAACAATTGGATACCACGAAATTGGGGAGAAAAAGTTAAATAGTTAAATAGTAGTAGTTAAAAAATTAAAAATAAACGAAAATACTGCCCCCTACACGCAAAAGGTTAAAGCTTGGTTGCAAATGGGTCTTCCAAATGGACAATGACCCCAAGCATACTTCCAAAGTTTTGACCAAATGGCTTATGGACAACAAAGTCAAGGTATTGGAGTGACCATCACGAATCCCTGAACTCAATCCTATAGAAAATTTGTGGGCAGAACTGAAAATGCGTGTGCGATCAAGGAAGCCTACAACCTGACTCCGTTACACCAGCTCTGTCAGGAGGAATGGGCCAAAATTCACCCAACTTATTGTGGGAAGCTTGTGGAAGGCTACTTGAAACGTTTGACCCAAGTTAAACAATTTAAAGGCAATGCTACCAAATACGAATTGAGTGTATGTAAACTTCTGACCCACTGGGAATGTGATGAAAGAAATAAAAGCTGGAATAAATAACTATCTACTATTATTCTGACATTTCACATTCTTAAAATAAAGTGGTGATCCTAAGACAGGGATTTTTTCAGAGAATTAAATGTCAGGAATTGTGAAAAACTGAGTTTAAATGTATTTGGGTGAGGTGTATGTAAACTTCCGACTTCAACTGTACATGTAGAGATTAAACGGTATGAAAATTTCACATCACGATTATAGTGACCAAAGTTATCACGGTTATCAGTATGGCGGTGTTGTTCAAATGTGCTTGAAATGACTGATACACACACTGAAATCATTTCACCAAATGTTATATTGAAAACCAACAAACAACAAATACAATTAGCAGCACTATGCACTTTTTGTGTGCATAAACATGAAAATAATAACATTATCATTAAAGATGGCACCATGTGGCCATGATAGGTAAAAGTTTCCCTAGTGCAGGTTTAAATGAACACAACCGTCTCACCTCGTCAACAGCCAGTGCAACTGCAGGGCGCCAAATTCAAAACAACAGAAATCGCATAATTAAAATTCCTCAAACATACATGTATTTTACACCATTTTAAAGATACACTTGTTGTCAAGTGTCCGATTTCAAAAAGGCTTTATGACGAAACCAAACGATTATGTTAGGTCAGAGCCAAGTCACAGAAAAACACAGCTATTTTTTCCAGCCAAAGAGAGGAGTCACAAAAATCTGAAACATAGATAAAATGAATCACTAACCTTTGATGATCTTCATCAGATGACACTCATAGGACTTCATTTTACACAATACATGTATTTTTGGTTCGGTAAAGTTCATATTTATATTAAAAAATCTGAGTTTACATTGGCACGTTATGTTCAGTAGTTCCAAAACATCTGGTGATTTTGCAGAGCCACATCAATTTACAGAAATAGTCATCATAAATGTTGATGAAAATACAAGTGTTGTTATACATGGAATTTTAGATGCACTTCTCCTTAATGCAACCGCTGTGTCAGATTTCAAAAAAACTTTACGGAAAAAGCAAACCATGTAATAATCTTAGTACCGCGCTCAGACGACAAATCAACCCAAAGAGATATCCACCATGTTGGAGTCAACAGAAGTCAGAAATAACATTATAAATATTCACTTACCTTTGATGATCTTCATCAGAATGCACTCCCAGGAATCCCAGTTCCACAATAATTGTTTGTTTTGTTCGATAATGTCCATCATTTATGTCCAAATTCCTCCTTGTTGTTCGCGCGTTCAGTACACAATCTAAACTCACAACGCGCGTACAAGTCCAGCGGAAAGTACGGATGAAAAGTCCAAAAAGTTCCGTTACAGTCCGTAGAAACATGTCAAGCGATGTATAGTATCAATCTTTAGGATGTTTTTAACATAAATCTTCAATAATGTTCCAACCGGAGAATTCCTTTGTCTGTAGAAAAGCATTAGAACGCAAGCTACCTCTCATGTGAATGCGCGTGACCAGCTTGTGGCTCTCTGGCAGACCTCTGACTGATTCCCCTCTAATTCGGCCCCACCTCACAGTAGAAGCATCAAACATCTAGTGGAAGCCTTAGGAAGTGCAACATGACCCAATTTCCACTGTATTTTGGATAAGCAAAGAGTTGAAACAAACCTACAAACCTCAGATTTCCCACTTCCTGGTTGGATTTTTTCTCGGGTTTTTGCCTGCCATATGAGTTCTGTTATACTCACAGACATCATTCAAACAGTTTTAGAAACTTCAGTGTTTTATTTCCAAATATGCTAATAATATGCATATCCTAGGATCTGGGCCTGAGTAGCAGGCAGTTTACTCTGGGCACGCTTTTCATCCGGACGTGAAAATACTGCCCCCTACCCCAAAGAAGTTAAGTAAGAAAATCAAATAAACAAACAACAAATAAAATAAGCAGCACTATGCACTTTTTGTGTGCATAAACATTAAAATAACAACATTAACATTAAAGATGGCGCCATGTGGCCATGAGAGGTAAAAGTTTCCCTAGTGCAGGTTTTAGTGAACACAACCATGAACATAAGCAAATCAAATGCATGTAAGAACAATACAACCATATGTAAACAAATCCAATGTGCAGGTGTTGACATTAAAATAACACAAAATATGTAAACAAGTCGAATGAACAGCATTGATTGTATGTCCGTTCTCTCCTTCATAAAGAAATAGGGTGCTGCTGGCCTAACTTCCTGTATGTATGCAATTTTGTTCACTTGAGATTGAAATGTAAAAATGTCAGCGTATTTACTTTGTCCGGTTTAAGTAGTGATCTGCGAGGGGAGACGATGTACCCGCTGGCACTGAACACTCCCTCTGATGGCACGCTGGTTGCTGGGATGCACAAAAGCTTCCTTGCAACCCTGGCAAGGTGAGGGAGCTCTGATGCATGGCCCCTCGTTGTTATAATTATTATTATTCACGGACACACACACACACACACACACACACACACACAGTCTATAATCTGTGTTGGATTTGAGTATATGCAATGACCCCATGCACAATTTACATAAATGCAAATTAGTCTTAAGAAGACGGTGATAGTAATTGCAATGAGCCCAACAATTGACATAAATACAGGAGTCGTGTATAGGAGTCTATAGTGTTTCTCCTGTTGGAACACTTTTACAACCAAGTCGACGACTGACACATTTTTAATGAACAAAATATGATGGTTGGGTGACTAAACTACATAACGTGTTATCGTGTGTAATGGGCGAATAGAGTCTGCAGACACAATGCATACAGCAGCAGAACAACGTGTAGTGTTTTTACAAGAGTAGGTAACACTGAAAGCTTCAGTTTACATTATTGACCTTCTATTAGCAAGTTAGAGACAAACCATGACGTTTTCCCCCATTCCGAAGTCCCCACATCATGCATTGAGCTAAAAGTTAACTTGCCTTGCATTGGCTATAAAGTAGTGGATGGTGGTCACGAAGATGACTCAAAAGATTTGAAGTGTTGCAGTGTTTTTTGTTGTTGCATGTTCTGCAGACAGGGTGACCATCTTCGATTAAGATTCCCTCAGCACTTTTGTAAAACCCAAAATATGACCACTCTTCAGATTTGGTCCTATTAGAAGGCTGAAAAATCTCCTGAGCTCTGTCACTGCCTTCCGCCATGTTTTCACACAAAACAAAACCCACGTTGCATGCTGCACCTGCACTAGACTGTTGCTAACTTTGGCTGATGTTGGACAATATTTACCGTGAGTTTTTCAAACCACGGTAATCAAAAACGGTTTTAAAGATGATTACAATTTGAAATGGTAATACTAACCGTAGGGAATTTTACAGTGGTTTATTGTGGAACCAGTAACCATTTCATCCCTATATAGATTAGAACTCTCTTGGTAGATTGTGTGGTCTACAGCTTATCATAAGGTACTCTACCTCAGGCGAGCAATACCTCGAGACTTCATTTATATTAGACATCGCGCACCAGCTGTTATAGACAAATAGTAGCTTCTCTGTCCTGCCGCTGCATGGAGAATCCCGCTACCTCTATATTATCTGTGTCGTTGTTCAGCCACGACTCGATGAAACATATTATTTTACAGTTTTTCAATGTCCCGTTGGTAGGATAATCTTGATCATAGCTCATCGATTTTATTTTCCAATGATTGCACGTTGGCCAATAGAACGGATGGCAGTGGGCGTTGACTCTGTGCCCAAAATTCCGGGTTGTGAAAATACAATACATTTTACTGACACTCCCCCTCGAACCTATAGTGCGACAGCCAGTGTTAAGATTTACTGCTGCGTTTAAGTTAGTTTAAATAGAGCTCAGAGTGCGTTATCACCCCCTTCATTCTCTCAACAATATGAGGAAGATGACTGAAATAAATATTTTATTCGTAAAATGTTCTTGTGTAAAAAATATAAATCACGCCACATTTAGGAATAACAGGATGCATTTGAAACATCATGCACATTAAAACGTTCATATGAATAAAATGAAAGGAGTCGGAAAGAAGATGCTTGTGTATTGATAAGCACATCAATGATGGCATAATGATACACATACAATAAAAGAAAGACGGCACTTCTAATAGCGTATTTCCCACCTTAGCCTGCTGAATTTGCAAGATAACTTTCATTTTCATTTCGGCAAAAATGAAAACGTGGCACTGACTCGCCCATGGATTGCCGTTTTCAGGTTTGTATCAATAAAGAGTTTGGCGTTTGACTCACTAGGTTGTCCACGTGCATCATGGACAAGTAGTTACATGCCTGGCTGGAGTTAGTGGCAGCTGCAGGATCAATATCCACATCCGTAACGTGGATGAAGCCTGCTGGAATGTGAAGCTAACTGAAGCTGGCTTACTTCAGAAAACCATAAGTAGATCTAGCTAACCTTGTAATATACCCCTCAGAACCCCAAATGTAAGCTTGTTTTACTCCATTGTTTGTATACACTGTAATTGTAGTCCATTAGGTCTAATAAATGCATAACAGTCAAGTTCTAGTTTGTTTTTATTAGGCTACAAAACACTACTGCCATTCTGTGATGACGTGCGCTGCTGTTTTTACTGATGGATCTAGTCTTGATTAAATCTCATAGGAAGACAATTTTATCATATGGATGTTTCATTCAGGTCTCTGTTTAGTATTTAACTAAACACTCTGTTTGTCTTTGGCAGGAGAGAGACTAGACTCTCACTCGAACAGCGGAAAGTGTACTTCAGGGGAACCAGACCCAGAGATGCCCAAACCAGCGAGACAACACCGCTGCTCGCAGTGTGGAAAGAGTTTTACTAAGTTACGGAACCTAACAGATCATGAAAGAATACACACAGGAGAAAAGCCTTACCACTGCTCACAATGTGGAAAGAGTTTTACTCAGTCAGGGCACCTAAAAACACATGAGAGGACGCACACAGGAGAAAAGCCTTACCCCTGCTCCCAATGTGGAAAGACTTTTACCCGGTTAGGGCACCTTAAAGACCATAAGAGAACGCATAAAGGGGAGAAGCCTTACCACTGCTTTCAGTGCGGAAAGAGTTTCACCCAGTCAGGGAACCTGAGAACGCATGAGAGAATACACGCTGGGAAAAAAAACACACACCCTGTAGAGAGGCCTTTCCAATGCGCTCAGTGTGGAAAGAGATTTATCCGGTCAACTCATCTGAAAGAGCATAAGAGAACACACACAGGAGAAAAAACATTCCAATGCACTCAGTGTGGAAAGGGTTTTACTTGGTTATGGACCCTGAAAGACCATGAAAGAACACACACAGGAGATAAGCCTTTCCAATGCTTCCTGTGTGGAAAAAGTTTTACCCATTTAGGGAACTTAAAAATGCACAAGAGAATACACACAGGAGAGAAGCCTCACCACTGCTCCCAGTGTGGAAAGAGTTTTACCCAGTTAGGGCACCTGACAACACATGAGAGGACACACACAGGAGAGAAGCCTTTCTACTGCTCCCTGTGTGGAAAGAGTTTTACTGAGTTAGGGAGCCTGAAAAAACATAACAGAATACACAAAGGAGAGAAGCCTTTCCAGTGCTCCCTGTGCGGAAAGAGTTTTACCCAGTTAGGTAGCCTGAAAACACATGAGTGGACACACACAGAAGAGAAGCCTCACCTCTGCTCACAGTGTGGAAGGGGTTTTGTTGAGTTAAGGGGCCTGAAAGAGCACGAGAGAATACATACAGGGGAAGAGAAAACATACCACTGTTCTCATTGTGGGAAGGGTTTCGGGCGATCAGGGCATCTAAAAGTGCATGAAAGAACACACACTGGCGAGAAGCCGTATCAGTGCTCTCAGTGTGAAAAGAAATTTTTCTCATCAGGGGACCGGAAATCACATGAGAGAACACACTTAGTAGAGAGGCAGAGGGCTTTCCAATGCTCTCAGTGTGGGAAGAGATTCATCCAGTCATCTCATCTGAAAGATCACATGACAATACACACGGGAGAAAAACCATTCCAATGTTCTCAGTGTGGAAAAGGTTTTACCAGGTTAAGGAGACTGAAAACACATGAGATGACACACACAGGAGATAAATAATCCTTTCAAATCCTCTTAGTGTGAAAAAGCTTTTACCCGGTTAGGACACCTTAAAATGCATGAGATGACATGCAGGGAAGAAGCCTTTCCACTGCTCCCAGTCTGGAAAGAGTTTTACCTAGTCAAGATACTTGAAAAAAACATGCGCTAACACACTTTTCAGAGAATCCTTGAATAAATCCACACTGCAGGAAAATATATTTTTATATGATTTAAGTTAACTCATTGATTCTACTTTGTTGTATACCCCTCAGGTCTAAGTTTGCGAAAAAGAAACCAGGCCCAGTCCTTGCCGTTCTGCCACTCTAGGCGAGAAAATAAATTGCCGCCATCCTCCTCTCTCTGCAAAACTAGAATAGTGTGCCGTGTCCACCCAGTGGTGGAAAAAGTACCCAATTGTCATACTTCGGTAAGAGTAAAGATACTGTACCTTTAATAGAAAATGACTCAAAAGTGCACGTCACCCAGTAAATTACTACTCGAGTAATTGGTTTTAAATATACTTAAGATTCAAAAGTAAATGTAATTGCAAAAATATACTTAGTGCATTCAGAAAGTATTCAGACCCCTTGACTTTCCACATTTTGTTACTTTACAACCTTATTCTAAAATGTATTAAATTGTTTTTTCCCCCTCATCAATCTACACACAATACCTCATAATAACAAAGCAAAAACAGGTTTAGATTTTTTTGCAAATGTATAAAAAACAAAATGGAAATATCACATTTACATAAGTATTTGGTTGAAACACCTTTAGCATCAATTACAGCCTCGAGTCTTCTTGTATATGATGCTACAAGCTTGGCACACCTGTAGTTGGTTCAAGTCCCGGGCTCTGGCTGGGCCACTCAAGGACATTCAGAGACATGTCCCGAAGCCACTCCTACGTTGTCATTGCTTTGTGCTTAGGGTCGTTGTCCTGTTGGAAGGTGAATCTACGTCCCTGTCTAAAGTTCCTGAGCACTCTGGATCAGGTGTTCATCAAGGATCTCTCTGTACTTTGCTCTGTTCTTCTCTCCCTTGATCCTGGCTAGTCTCCCAGTCCCTGCCGCTGATAAACATCCCCACAGCATGATGCTGCCACCACCATGCTTCACCATTGGTTTCCTCCAAAGAGTTTAATCTTGGTTTCATCAGAACAGAATCTTGTTTCTCATGGTCTGAGAGTCTTTAGGTGCCTTTTGGCAAACTCCAAGCAGGCTGTCCATGTGCCTTTTACTGAGGAGTGGCTTCCATCTGGCCACTCTACCATAAAGGCCTGATTGGTGGAGTGCTGCAGAGATGGTTGTCCTTCTGGAAGATTTTCCCATCTCCACAGAGGAACTCTGGAGCTCTGTCAGAGTGACCATCAGGTTCTTGGTCACCTCCCTGACCAAGGCCCTTCTCCCCAGATTGCTCCGTTTGGTCAGGCGACCAGCTCTAGGAAGAGTCTTGGTGGTTCCAAACTTCTTCCATTTAAGAATGATGGAGGCCACTGTGTTCTTGGGCACCTTCAATGCTGCAGAAATGTTTTTGTACCTTTCCCCAGATCTGTGCCTCGACACAATCATCTCTCGGAGCTCTGTGGACAATTCCTTTTACCTCATGGCTCGGTTTTTGCTCTGACATGCACCGTCAACTTTTGGACCTTATATAGACAGGTGTGTGCCATTCCAAATCATGTCCAATCAATTGAATTTACCACAGGTGGATTCCAATCAAGTTGTAGAGATCTCAAGGATGATCAATGGAAACAGGATGCACCTGAGCTCAATTTCGAGTATCATAGCAAAGGGTCTGAATACTTATGTAAATAAGGTATTTCTGTTTTTTCTTTGTCATTATGGGGTATTGTGTGTAGATTGATGAAGAAAAAAACATTTATTTAATCAGTTTTAGAATAAGTCTGTAATGTAACAAGATGCAGAAAAGCCAAGGAGTCTGAATACTTTCTGAATGCACTGTAAGTATCAAAGTAACAGTATAAATAATTTAACATTCCTTATATTAAGCAAACCAGATGCCATGATTTTCCTGTTTGTATTTTTTTTATTTAAAGATAGATGGGCACACTCCAACACTCAGACATAATTTACATACAAAGAATTTGTGTTTAGTGACTTTGCCAGATCAGAGGCAGTAGGGATGACCAGGGATGTTCATTTGATAAGTGTTAATGTTTTAAAATGTAACTTTTATTTAACTAGGCAAGTCAGTTAAAAACAATTTCTTACTTACTATGACAGCCAAACCCGGACGACGCTGGGCCAATTGTACGCTGCCCTATGGGACTCCCATTCACGGCCGGTTGTGATACAGCCTGGTGTCTGTAGTGACGCCTCTAGCACGGAGATGCAGTGCCTTAGACCGCTGCGCCACTTGGGAGCCCATTTTAGTAACAAGTTATTTTGGGTGACAGGGAAAATTCATGGAATAAAAAGAAAACGTAAAAAATATAAATAGTAAAGTACACACACCCCCTAAAAAGACTTAAGGTGTACTTTTGAAGTATTTTTACAACGTTGTACCGTTTGTAAAACATGCAGTTGCATTGGATTTATTAGTCCTGGTGTTAGTCCTGGTTCCTGACAAAGGTTTTTCTGTTTAGGCTTTGAATATCAATTCCCCAAGTTTATCAGGCTTTATCTTGAGACTATTTGCTATGAGAATCAACGCGTTTACACAGCGGGAAATGCAGATGTATTTTCTTCGCTATAATCAGTCAAAACATCAGGGATACAAATCTTAAACACTTATCTATTTTACTACTGCAGTGAAGTTAGCTTTATATTGAAGATTCTGACTTTACTCGTCAATACCTCAACAGAACATGCCAGGAATTTATAAAAATGTAATTCTACATCAGCTGACAATAGTGAACAAGTTCCACCCCTTGTTTTAACATATTTACTTTTTGGAGACAAAATGTAGCTCAAACATTGCTCTCCTCTGCTGCAAGGGTTTAGGCACCCATTTTAAAACAGAAACGCTTACTATAGCATGTTAATGAACAATGTCAATACCTTCTCAACCACAGACATACCCAGATAACACATTTAGGTTCTGGCAATAGTCCCTGAAGGTTGTGGGAATGTTCCCCGAACGTTGCACCAATGTTCCCTAAAGGTTTAAACGGATGGTTTTCTTAACATTCTTATAACGTTCTCTTTTGGTTTTACAAAGATAGCGGGGCACGTTCTCTGAAGGTTACACTGTAGGCAATGTTCTCTGAAGGTTCTGGGAATGTTCTCTGAAGGTTAACAATGGTCCCTATAGGTTCAACATTATGGTTTTCTTAACACACACACAGAATGGCACAATTAAATATGAACAATTAATTATTATATTTATACCAATTATCCCACTGAATACTTAAAAAAAAAAAAGTATACTACGTCATAACTGACTTTGTATGGGCAAATAAAAAATAAAAGTTTCAATTTCTTCCAAGACTTAAAAAGAATTGATGATATTGGACAGAGGGAATGTAAGTGATGTTCCAACGAAATGACAGTTAACAAAAATGACCCTTAATCCAGTATAAACTAATGTATAGAATGTATTTTACAAGTTAAAATCACAAATTCTACAGCAAAACGGCAGAGTCATGTTTTAATTAAGTGATAATGCCCGAGTAGCCGCTGTTTGGAGGATATATTGGCACGGCCTGAGACCAAGTCAAATCATGCCAAAATCAGCAACTTCGAGGGCATTATCACTTTTATACAATGGGTTACCAACATATATAAATAATGATTGACATATTTTCATTAACAAACAAATATTTTAATTTATTCATGATATTTCATCCTTCCACAAGATATAGTCCCGACACGGCCGCCTGGTCGTTCCTTCTATCTGTTCAGTTGCCAGTCGTTCAGTCTTTTTGTTCTGTATCTATGGACGCAACCCAGATCTATATGTTCCATTGCCATATTGGCTGGCAATGTTCTTATCCCTTGCTAGCTAGCTAGTCATGTCAAACAGTGCAGACAGAAAAACAACAAAGTAGCTGCATTTGTTTGTTGTTTTCTAGTGATATTTATTTGGATACATCCATAACAATGAGCTAATGATGCGCGATTTCACCTGGCATAGAAAATCTGCTCTCTCTCGTCAGGACACTGTTGCTCAAGAGCTAGCCAACAACACAGCTAACACAATAATTTTAAACTGAAGCGGGAAAGACTACAAACTAGCTGCACATTGTTTTGTTAGACATGTTTTCTATTGCTAGTTCTTTGTATATATCCATAAAAATGTTGATTTCATGATTTCGAACTGGCTGAGAAAAGCTCCCTACCTGTCTGTCTCATCCCAACACTTTCATTACTATGGGACAGGTGGAGATCGAATTTGAATATTGAAACAATTTAGCAAATGTCGGAGAGACAGACAGCAAGGTTTATACAAATCTCCGATGTTGAAAACTAGATGTTAGTCGAAAAGAAGTGGGAAATAATGTCTACATGCTTTTTATAGTGGAGATCAAGTTTATAAATTGCCTGGCTGGGCTGATGAGACAGAGGATTGCACAGGCAGATGGAACAGAGTAAATAGGCATTTTAACATCATAGATTTAGCCGGTGGTAACTTGTGGAATAGACACAGGCTGGAATGCGGTTTTAAGCAATCAGCATTCAAGATTAGACCCATCTGTTTTATAAGTGTAAAACTAATGACTCAATAACCTGCTATAAAGTCCAAAAGTTTTGGGCGGAGTTAGAAAGTTGTCTGTCTGATGTATCAAAATGTAAATGTACTTTTAATCGGTCTGTCTGCATATTTCAAGACATGGCATACGAATGAGCAGTGAGATACCTGACGGGCTGGATGATACTTTTCTCATCAACCATCTTGACAAAATGCACACTTAACTGGAAATCAACCAATCGTCAAGGTCAAATACTTTATTATCTAAATGTTGAAAGTGCGTGGGTGACAGAGAGAAACGAAATGGTGCAGTTTTAGGCCATGTGTCAGAAATTGATGCTGGTGCTGGAGATGAATGGGGGGGGGGGTGAGCAGATAGGTCTGGCCAGATGTGATGACATTGATGTTTTTGTGCTGTTGTTTGGATGTGCATGTTTAGTATTGTTTTTAAAAATGTATCATTTTAACAGTTAACACATTTATAATTTTAGTTAACAATTCAGAAATCTGCAACCTGGTGACTGCCTCATAAAGCTGGTTGAGAGAATGCGAAGAGTGTCCAAAGCTGTCAAGTCAAAGGGTGTCTAAATATATCTTTATTTGTTTGACACTTTATTTGGTTACTACATGATTCCATATGTGTTATTTCATCGTTTTGATGTCTTCTCTATTATTCTACAATGTAGAAAATAGTACAAATAAAGAAAACCCCTTGAATGATTAGGTGTGTCCAAACTTTTGACTGGCACTGTATATGAATGTGTTTTCACATTTATTTTGAATGTTCCTAATTTAGAGTCACTGCAGTGTACCTCTAGTGCTACAGACATTGTTGTTTTCTGAGCTGACATTTTTAATAAATGTTTAATATACTTTAAATAAAAGTGAGAATCAAACATGTATTGTTTTTTCAATGACTACACCACATTTGAACAAAACAGGTGTGATTCAGTATAGATCAAGAACAGCCTGCACTTGTACTTACTTTCACAGTCTGTCTGCCTCCTTTCTCTGCTCTGCCTCTTCGCCTTTTTGACCTGAAGGACCTGTAAGTTCCATACAATCAATGCAATGGCAACAAATGTAAGTTAAACGTGGCCTGCTAGGGCACCGTAATGTTAACGGCTAGTTATATAGATTACCGGTATTGCCATGACTGAAAGTTTTGAAAATGTGAGTTGAATTTTTTTTGGGCCTGGAAGCATTTTTTTTCTCATGAATATCTGTCTCTGCCAAATTAGCTTTCTTCTTTGCTCTGTCATATGAGTAAAACAATAACATCGGGTTACAAATAATTATTCAATGGTTATTTGTTTGCAATGATATGCCACACCGGACATACCCTATTAGATGGTCATACTGAATCCAGATTTCATATATACTATCACTTTCAAAACATATTCACTTTACCTGTGGTCTCCAGAATTCTGCCCCCATTGTATCATTTTCTATGTCTTGTCTGGTCGTTCACAGTTTTGACCTTTTTTTGGTCCAGTAGCAATACACAACCTGATGAAGAAGTTAGTGTATTTCAATTATAAGCCACAGAAATACTTTGAAAACAGCTACTGCAGAATTGTTCTGCTATAACTCACACGTGCTCATCCTTGACTTTTTACTCGATTTTTATTCAGAAATGGGAATGTCATTTTTGCAGTGTAGAGCCCTGAAAATTGACCACCCGCTTATGTGGCTGGTGAAATTGACGTTCTTACCCACCAATACCTAAATCTACCTGCATTTGGCACGTTTTAATGTTATGCCCTGCTTGTATTTATGTATAAAAAAAATGTGGAACACAGCCCTGCATCGACACCAATTTTACGGAATCCAAACACGGTCCAATATAAATTGACCCGCAACCTGGGTCAGGTGGGCATCATTTGAAAGCTTATTCTATTGCCAACATGACTAGCTAAGTTATAAAATATGACCTTGCAGTGTTAGGCAAGTATATTAAGCTATAATATTGGAGAGAACAATCTAGCTAATGATTAATTCAGCTGATTGGTCGGTCCCATCGCAGATTGGAGCTCTGAACCCCCCTCTCGTCAGGGGATACAGCTGTCTCTGCTATTGCAAACTCTTCCAGCCTGATAAAAGCCAGAGTTCCTGCGTCAGGGAGGAGAGCATCTTTTTATGTCCTATGTTGATTGTTGTAGCCGATCCTTCCCGAGGTATGTGTATGCCAATAGGGCTTAGTGAACAATTTCAATAACCAAAAACACTAACATTAAGTATTAGTAATTATTCTGTTTCATTTGTTCCCAGGAGGGGAAGGGGAACGCACATTGGGAGCGGTTAGGCAAGAGGCCTGCGGGCATACATAACCGTAGTATTTCATCTGTCTATGCACACTAGGTAACACCTAGGCTTCCCACCCCCATATATTTTGTTAAGCGCGCCAGGTGGTGCTAAAGGTTAGGTAAGTAGTGGGAAGGTAGGAGCGGGGACTCTTTTTAATTTTTATTTTGGTTCCGTCCAGCCCCTTTTCCTCACCTTACCATGTTAAGGAATAACAAATACCCTGTACACGGTATTTTTCTCTGCCTCTGTCGTCCCTCCCCGCATCTACGATCACATACTTATTCACTCCACGGGGTGTTGAGATATAGCAGGGTGTTGCGTTCCCACTAAAGCGTACGTAACATATGTCATTTACAATGACAAAGGGAAAATAACTACTTTTTGGCATTCATTTCATAGCACCCTCTTGAATTGCCTCGTTTTTCTTCTGCATTGTTGTACAGCAGTGTGTGAACGCCCTAAGAATGCAAATGATGTTAGCTAGCTAGCTATCAACATCAAACAGGAGTTATAGATGCAGTTAAGGGGATAGGAGGACATAAAAGCAGAGGTCCACCTTTAAAATAAAAAAAAATCCAAATCACATGTTTTTAGCAATTTTTATTTTACTTAAGATCACTTGATAAGAAAATACAATTAGTTGTCAGTAACAGAAACACAAAACCAATAGTTTTAAGAATGTATGTATTACAAAATGCATGCAAGCATACTGAAAGATCTAGTTTGTGAATGATCTGATCCTTACAGAAGATGACACAGATAATAAGGCATTCAATGGTGGGTTACACATGATTGAAAATGACTTATTTGAAGAGTTACTAAAATTAAGGTGAATTATTACAGAATAAGATCTGTAGCTGTCTGGCAGAACTAGTGCTCTCGTGGAGACTGTGGGTAGTTCACCCTCTCTCGCTGCTCCTCAGGTGCACTCCCAGGCGGAAGGGCTTTTGAGAATGTGTCCCACCAAAGATGAGGCTGAAATCTGGGACACCTCCATCCTCAGGCCAGACGAATCGGAAACGCCGAAGCAATGTCACTAGAACCAGGAAGAGCTCCATACGTGCTAACCCCTCCCCCAGACACACACGAGATCCTGGGGAACACACACACACGGCTATCAATAAGAACAACATTTCACTCATACCTTCATATGCATGCAGCCTGGCATTTTATGTCAACATATTCTCCTGTCTGTGTACAACACACTATCATTTATAAGCCATAGATATTGACGCTTTTGCAAAAAGGCACCTGCTGAGAATGGCACAAACTCTCCGACCTCGTTGAGGAAATTTTCAGGGTTGAACTCGTGAGGGAATTTCCACTGGCCTTCTTCATGCAGCACCGAAGACAGGTTAGGAATTACCATAGTGCCCTGGAACAGATGAGGGATTAAGGGTGCGGTGGAGAGGTACACTAAAGACTGACACAGCACCCATCATGACATCACTCCCTCTAGCCCAGGCGACCTTTATAGTTCTAAGGTCAACAACAGGCAGCATATCAGTCGTCATGGTAATGCTCACCTGGGGCAGCTGGTAGCTGTGTAGTTGTGTGTCGCTGCAGGTAGTACGGAACACGCCAAGAGGAACGGTGTCACTCATGCGCTGTACCTCATGGATGATGGCTTGAACATACGGCATGGCATGTCTGTCCTCAAACGAAGCGTCTGCACATCCCTCAAGAATGTTGGTGATCTCTCGGTAACAGCGATCTGGGACAAACACACACTCTTTGGCCGGGATTCAATCCGATCAAGCTTTGTAGAACAATTTCCTATTTAGCCGACATACTCATCTCATATACATATGTATAGAAATATATATATATATATACAGTGCCTTGCGAAAGTATTCGGCCCCCTTGAACTTTGCGACCTTTTGCCACATTTCAGGCTTCAAACATAAAGATATAAAACTGTATTTTTTTGTGAAGAATCAACAACAAGTGGGACACTCATGAAGTGGAACGACATTTACTGGATATTTCAAACTTTTTTAACAAATCAAAAACTGAAAAATTGGGCGTGCAAAATTATTCAGCCCCTTTACTTTCAGTGCAGCAAACTCTCTCCAGAAGTTCAGTGAGGATCTCTGAATGATCCAATGTTGACTTAAATGACTAATGATGATAAATACAATCCACCTGTGTGTAATCAAGTCTCCGTATAAATGCACCTGCACTGTGATAGTCTCAGAGGTCCGTTAAAAGCGCAGAGAGCATCATGAAGAACAAGGAACATACCAGGCAGGTCCGAGATACTGTTGTGAAGAAGTTTAAAGCCGGATTTGGATACAAAAAGATTTCCCAAGCTTTAAACATCCCAAGGAGCACTGTGCAAGCGATAATATTGAAATGGAAGGAGTATCAGACCACTGCAAATCTACCAAGACCTGGCCGTCCCTCTAAACTTTCAGCTCATACAAGGAGAAGACTGATCAGAGATGCAGCCAAGAGGCCCATGATCACTCTGGATGAACTGCAGAGATCTACAGATGAGGTGGGAGACTGTCCATAGGACAACAATCAGTCATATATTGCACCAATCTGGCCTTTATGGAAGAGTGGCAAGAAGAAAGCCATTTCTTAAAGATATCCATAAAAAGTGTTGTTTAAAGTTTGCCACAAGCCACCTGGGAGACACACCAAACATGTGGAAAAAGGTGCTCTGGTCAGATGAAACCAAAATTGAACTTTCTGGCAACAATGCAAAACGTTATGTTTGGCGTAAAAGCAACACAGCTCATCACCCTGAACACACTGTCAAACATGGTGGTGGCAGCATCATGGTTTGGGCCTGCTTTTCTTCAGCAGGGACAGGGAAGATGGTTAAAATTGATGGGAAGATGGATGGAGCCAAATACAGGACCATTCTGGAAGAAAACCTGATGGAGTCTGCAAAAGACCTGAGACTGGGACGGAGATTTGTCTTCCAACAAGACAATGATCCAAAACCTAAAGCAAAATCTACAATGGAATGGTTCAAAAATAAACATATCCAGGTGTTAGAATGGCCAAGTCAAAGTCCAGCCCTGAATCCAATCGAGAATCTGTGGAAAGAACTGAAAACTGCTGTTCACAAATGCTCTCCATCCAACCTCACTGAGCTCGAGCTGTTTTGCAAGGAGGAATGGGAAAAAATTTCAGTCTCTCGATGTGCAAAACTGATAGAGACATACCCCAAGCGACTTACAGCTGTAATCGCAGCAAAAGGTGGCACTACAAAGTATTAACTTAAGGGGGCTGAATAATTTTGCACGCCCAATTTTTCAGTTTTTGATTTGTTAAAAAAGTTTGAAATATCCAATAAATGTCGTTCCACTTCATGATTGTGTCCCACTTGTTGTTGATTCTTCACAAAAAAAATACAGTTTTATATCTTTATGTTTGAAGCCTGAAATGTGGCAAAAGGTCGCAAAGTTCAAGGGGGCCGAATACTTTCGCAAGGCACTGTATATACGGTACTCTATACCATCTACTGCATCTTGCCTATGCCGTTCAGCCATCGCTCATTCATATATTTTTATGTACATGTTCTTATTCATTCCTTTACACTTACTTGTGTATAAGGTAGTTGTAGTGAAATTGTTAGGTTAGATTACTTGTTAGATATTACTGCATGGTTAGAACTAGAAGCACAAGCATTTCGCTGCACTTGCATTAACATCTGCTAACCATGTGTATGTGACAAATAAAATTTGATTTGATATGCAGTGTTTACCATGAATGCCGACACATTGTCTACAAGTGTCTACAAATTGAATGAAATGTATGCCAGTGTGTGTGTGTGTGTGTGTGTGTTGTGTGTGTATTTCCTCACCCTGTACATGCTGGTTTATCATCAGGTGTAGCACGGCAGAGCGGAGGGTGTTGGAAGTGGTGTCTGTCCCAGCCATGAACAGGTCAAGTAGTAGAAACACCATATGAGTGTCATTAAATGTGGAGCCTCCATTAGCTGTCTGAAACACACACAGACACCAAATGCCTCTACATTAAATTCTGCTCCATCCTGTAAAGTACTTCCTCCTCTTCCACCAGCCCAAAAAATGTTTTTGCCCTTCTGACGCAAGTCATACCAAAGACTCTAAAAATGGGATCCGATGCCTCTCTGATTGGCAGATACTCATGGTAAAGTCCTGCGGCAGACTAGTATCCGCTATCCAGGGTTGTACTTTTACATCAAGCTGCTTAAATGCTACAGAAACAGGAGATAGGCTCCTGCCCCATGTATCGTTCAGGCTTACTTGTACAAGGCTACTTACTTTATATCTTATTTATTTTACTTCTAGAACCCTAGTTCTATTGTTCTCCTACCTTGTCAATCTGGTCCAGGTAGCAGTCAAGGAGGTCTCTGGGCTCTCCCACGACCCTTGAACTTTTGTGCTTGGTCACAATCTTCTTGATATGTTCCTTCATTTGATTAAATTTGTGTGAAATGTTCCTGAAGGGCAAAGGGAAGGGCCTCAAGGCTGGAATGATTTCATAGAGCTACAAAATATAGATTGGAGGAAATGGATGTAAAACAGAGGGGAACGTGGATCAGTGTGTCATGTCTAGCACATGCCATGTCTAGCACAGAGAGGTCAGTGAGGATCATGTACACTTAAAAAAAATAACAAAAGGTTCCATCTAGAACCTAAAAGGATTCTTTGGCTGTCCCCATGGGAGAACACTTTGAAGAACGCATTTGAAGAACACTTTTGGGTTCAGTGTAGAACCCTTTCCACAGAGAGTTCTACCTGGAACCCAAAAGGGTTCTACCTAGAGACAGCCGAAAGAACCATTTTGGAATCCTTTTTTTTTAGTAAGCATGGAGTGACACAGGGCTTAGACTGTACCATGGCCCAAGGTCCAAAAGCTTCCTTGGTCAACTCCTCTAACCTCTGGATGAGGGTGAGGATGACCGGGTCGTCATATTCGAACCTCTCTCCGAAAATCAGTGAGCAGATGATGTTAGACGCAGTCAGATGGAACAGGTGCTGAGGGTCCATCGAACCGCCTACCAGGACACAGCAACGGTCACCACATGAGGCAATATACACAGACAAGGTGATAACAACGATCACAGAGCTACTGAATTGAACACACTGACAGGATAGATAAAGTAACAATCCCCACAGTCTTTATACCTAATGTTAAAATAAGTATAGTAAATATAGTCATACTGGGAATATTACTGAGAGTATCTTATTTCTGTGATGTTTGTGTGGTTTATGGAAGCGTGTTACAACTACAAGGGGTTAATAGTGTAATTGTTTGATACAGTATTTGGAGGATCTTTGAGGTCACTAAGTGCTGATAATGACATGAATATGTACAGTAATGATTATGATTACGAGGACGTTGTGTGTGTGTGGGACTGTACCAGCACTGCTCTCCAGCTCAGTGCAGATGTGGGACACCTCCTCTAGGATGCGCTCTTCCATGGAGCGTTTGCCCAGACCAAATTTTCTCAGCGTGGTCAGAGCAAAGCGCCGGTGGTCCCTCCAGCTGGAGCCATAATTGGCCAGGACGATCCCTGATCGGCACACACACATACAAACACACACGGAACATATGTGGGTCGGGCTCACGGTCTCATGCCTGCTACTTTAAAATCAGTGTCAACCTCAGCCCAAGGGCGGATTTCCTATTGGGCTAATTCCTGTTTCCTGTTGGGCTAATTCCTGGTCTCCCATGGGTTTCTCCCATGGTAGACCAGGGCCCAGATACCGCCGGTGGCACACACACACACACACACAAACACTACCCTTATTATACCACATATTTCAAAATCGGTCAAGAACCTACTACCTTTGCTTTCAAAGAGGTGGCTGATGAGGAGATGGGTTGGTCGTCCAGCATATTCCTCTGCGTGTGTCACTAGTGCTTCACGAACCACCTCCAGGCCATTCAGAACCACAGCAGGCCGTGAGCCGATGTACAGACTGAACACGTTACCATAGCGCCTCTTCAGCTGAAGCACAGAAGGAAAGGGACATGGGGAGGATTTATTGTGAGAATATAATGTGGGACTTTTCTTTTGAAATGCTATTCAGGCACTTGGGAGACAATGGAAGGGTTGATGGATAAGCTTTCAGTCTTGAGTTTTAGAGTGGTTCCAGGAGTAACTCTTGGCTGACTACTATTATTTTGTCCCTTTACAAGTTGCAAAGCACTCTGATATTAAACATTGAGTCGCAGTGTCCCTGGTTTCCATCATTATGTGAAATGACAAAAACAAGCTCAACCTTATTCACAACATATCTATACAGTGTTATTAGTGTGTAATAACACCATTTCTTCCCAGGATAAGAAAGTGTTTCCCTTTCCCTAGAATCTTATGGTTTAGAAATAATGTGAAGCGTGGTTTTTATCCACAATTTTCACAAATTATTTTAAAACATTACACTAAATTACATAATTATTTCTGTTTATTGTCAAATGAATGAATTATTGTCTTTAAATGGAATATGTTTTATGACATTCCAACCTTTTGGGGTATTTTCTAGTCCAATTGTTGCCTGATTCTGCTGTTTGTATCCTTTTGCATCAGTTTCAATGCAATACCTTTATTTTGAAGGTGAACCACCGATTCCACTATTCTTGCTCATTGTCCTAAAACTTTAGTCTACATCAGACTTAATACCCATTCAGTCAGACTGGTCTCATAGACTAGACCTAACATAGTAAATGTTAGCATGATATGTTACCTCTGGTATGGTTACATAAGACAGATACTTAAGGCAGTGATTCCCAAACCTTTTTGCTCTTTTTAAGAACTATGTCCGGCTTTAAACTTACTCTTGAAGGTTGTTTTAGTCCCATAGATTTTGTTGTATTTTTTTTGTCACTCAAATATCACATGAATACACATTAGACATGGCAAAAGGTATAGAATTATTAAAAATGTAGCTTTAAAACGGCAACATTTTCTTTGCACCCCATGACAAAATGTGTGGAATTGCAGGAAATATGCTTTAAACCTGCAAAATTCTCTCCACCAACAAGAAGGGTGTGAACAGTTTGTGTCATAAACAGTGCTCGTGCCCATAGAAATAGACGTGGTGCGTGCGCGGCAATTTCATAACATATTGTAATGAAACAGCAGGGAGCAGGTCTCGAACCGTCGACCTTCGAGGTCCAGCGCGCTATCGACTGTGCCGCAAAAGCATGCTCGTGCAGCAGGGTCGATTTCCGCGGTTATAAACCCAGGGTCGTTACACGATTGTACGTTTAGCAAATTCGTTAAATTGTAATACGTAACATATCATACGAAATGGGTGATGGACATCCATAATACATACCATACGAAACGTAACATATCATACATACTAAATGGAGTGTCTCGGATTTACTATACATAATAATATAAATCCCTTTACCTATATTACGGACTGCTTGTAGAAAGCTTTATCACAAATATTAGTCACAAAAAAAATGTTATTTCCAGCAGGGTTATCGTAACAGGTATCGAGACTAGGTCTAACCCTAGCCTACAACATATTGCCCACTTTACCCTTTCCAGGTCTTTGAGAGGGTTGGCAGGATCCAGCTGTAGCAGATTGCCGAGGATGGGCAGGGGACGGGGTCCTGGTGGGAAGTTTTTAGGTCGGCGGACCCTGGTGAAGAAGAATAGAAGGAGGGAAAAGAAGCACAACAACACGACCGACCCTAGCATCGCGACTGGGCTTCAGGAAATGTGTAGGCTACTTCACGATTTAAAGCTGGTTGATTTAAAGATGCCGGTTGGCTCCCACACAGATTGGAGACTTTGTTTTGAACGCTAGTCAGCAGAGGTTTATGAGAGGGATATTTGCTGACTCGTAAATGTACATTAAGCCTAGTTTCGTAAATACCAGATCTAGGGCAACAGTTAATGTGGGAGGTAACCTGTCTGCCAATGGGAGACTAGTAAGTTTAAAGCCTTGACAGGACTCGATGCAATTTCTTTGGGGACAATTTCTTGTTTGATTTGGTATTGGAACTGGGGGGTCTCGTAGCCAAATCAAATTTATTGTGAAGTTTCTATGCGAATATATGAGCTGCAACAACAATATTCCATGCTCTAATTTATTATGACGTTCTTTTCGAGAATATTGTGATATTTGCCAAAATTAAGAATTCTAACAATTACCATTTATACCATGGATGACACAAAACAAGAGCTTTTTTTTTTGCAAACATTCAAACACAAATAGAATATTGATCCAAACCTTTCAACAACGGAATACTTAAAATGGACAACATGAGTAGTTTTTTCCTCGCTTTTTTGTTAATTTACTGTTGTGCAGCGACTTAAAATGTTAGTAAAAGTGGACTGGTTTAATGCCAGTGGCAAGTCATTGGTAACAATAGAAAAGAGTAGAGGGCCTAGAGAACTGCACTGGGGTACATAGGATTCAACTCTGAAGAGAACCCCAGTTTTCATAGTGACAGTGGCCTACAGGTCAAGGTTTTGGTCTCCAACAGCCCGGCTACAGACCCAATCTCTTGGCGCCAAAGTCAGAGCTGCTGAACGGTGCAAGGCCAAAGTCCTCTGGGAGTGCATCCTGTGTGCTAACCCCAGAAACCCCTCTGCAATCAGGATGATCCTGAAGAAAGTTGGTTGTCCAGGCTCATCTCAGAAGGTTGTGTCAGGTCCCAAGCTGACCCAGCAGGCCTTGTGTAACAGGGTTAAATAGACATCCTCATGCTGACCACACTGCTCGCGTCGTGCGCATTGCAAAATAAATGTACACATACATGTTATTCAATCATTGCACCCAGACTGCTTGCGTGCGCCAATGAGCGTCTGGGTGCCAGGCATTAAAATTGAAGTTGCTTCTATTTGTGAAGCAGAACGTGATGCAAGTCCTGCCTCTCCCATCTCCTCATTGGCTTTTAGAAGCAAATACCCATGTGCCATCTCCTCATTGGTTATACCCACGTGGGTGACTGAAAGATGAACTGAGGTCGGTTATGGTAATACACCTTATTATGAAAGTTAGTCGCCAATCGCCATATAAAGTCCAAAGAAGAAAAAGCCTGGAAGGAGGGGAGATGACTAGAAACGATTCGGTTGACCATTTTATGTGTGAATTGTCCGAGTAGAGGACCTTGTGCATTTCAGGTAAAATAACAAATCAATGTTTATATCCCAGGAAAAATTAGCTAGCAACAGCAAGCTAGCTAGCTAAATAGGACAAATTAGCTAGCAACTGCAAGCTAGCTAGCTAAATTGCCATAAATGTTTAATGCTTTTTGATCTGTCCCCAAATTAATATAATTGGTTCATAGTTTGTTTTCATATTTCAACCTACGTATCGTGATCGTGTTTCGTGTGGGCGGGACAAAATCAATTTGCGCACGCGGACGCACACAGGCGTCCGGTTTGTGCATGGGTCAGTTGTATGAGTTTTGTCATAATTAAGCAGTCAGGTTATGTATGTATAGCTGTGAAGCCAGCTGCTGTATTGTTTGAGTAACTCCATCCCCGTGTGTATCTGTGCGCATGATCACGCAGAATCCAGCCAAAGAGTTGTTCAACTTTGATGGGGGTATGTATTGTGATCCATGCTGCACTCAGTGTTTTAACTTTTAAAATGATACATTCAGCAAAAAAAGAAACGTCCCTTTTTCAGGACCCTATCTTTCAAAAACAATTCGTAAAAATCCAAATAACTTCACAGATCTTCATTGTAAAGGGTTTAAACACTGTTTCCCATGCTTGTTCAATGAACCATAAACAATTAATAAACATGCACCTGTGGAACGGTCGTTAAGACACTAACAGCTTACAGACGGTAGGCAATTAAGGTCACAGTTATGAAAACTTAGGACACTAAAGAGGCCTTTCTACTGACTCTGAAAAACACCAAAAGAAAGATGCCCAGGCTCCCTGCTCATCTGCACGAATATGCCTTAGGCATGCTGCAAGGAGGCATGAGTACTGCAGATGTGACATGACCCTCCTGACATGACCCTCCAGCATGACAATGCCACCAGCTTTGCTGCTCGTTCTGTGCGTGATTTCCTGCAAGACAGGAATGTCAGTGTTCTGCCATGGCCAGCGAAGAGCCTGGATCTCAATCCCATTGAGCACATCTGGGACCTGTTGGATCGGAGGGTGAGGGCTAGGGCCATTCTCCTCAGAAATGTCCGGGAACTTGCAGGTGCCTTCGTGGAAGAGTGGGGTAACAAATCACAGCAAGAACTGGAAAATCTGGTGCAGTCCATGAGGAGGAGATGCACTGCAGTACTTAATGCAGCTGGTGGCCACACCAGATACTGACTGTTTCTTTTGATTTTTGACCCACCCTTTTTTCAGGGACACATTATTCAATTTCTGTTAGTCACATGTCTGTGGAACTTGTTCAGTTTATGTCTCAGTTGTTGAATCTTGTTATGTTCATACAAATATTTACACATGATAAGTTTGCTGAAAATAAACGCAGTTGACAGTGAGAGGACGTTTCTTTTTTTGCTGAGTTTATCTAGTGCGTGTTAGGCTGAAAACCATATTGTTTTATAATCATTATCGATGTTGTTACGTGATAGTGTTACAGAGTTGTGTCATGTATTTATCATTTTATGGACATTTACAAAATTTGCACGCTGCGTTATGCTAAAGGTTAGCTAACGTTCACCTTGTACTTTCTTAGCTAATGAGGCTGGTCACCTCTTGAAGTGTAAATGTATTTTGATCTTATGTTGTTTCACATCACTCAGATTGCATGTTGGGTTTGCAGTTGTGCTGAGGTGTACACAGTGTTGTGTATGTATTCGCAGGTACGTGCTCCCAAATTATATTGAATAATGATATGCTACGGTACACGTGTAGCCCGTGTGCTGTGGTGATTTGTTATGGCAGTCAGACGGAGTCCTATGTTGAGCACTCCTCTGCAGCCATGTTGTTATACAGTTGAAGTCGGAAGTTTACATACACCTTCGTTAAATACATTTAACCTCAGTTTTTCACAATTCCTGACATTTAATCAGAGTAAAAAAATCCCTGTCTTAGGTCAGTTAGGATCACCACTTTATTTTAAGAATGTGAAATGTCAGAATAATAGTATAGAGAATGATTTATTTTAGCTTTTATTTCTTTCATTACATTCCCAATTAGTATTTGGTAGCATTGCCTTTAAATTGTTTAACTTGGGTCAAACGTTTTGGGAAGCCTTCCACAAGCATCCCACAATAAGTTGGGTGAATTTTGGCCCATCCCTCCTGACAAGAGCTGGTGTAACTGAGTCAGGTTTGTAGGGCTTCTTGCTCGCACACGCTTTTTCAGTTCTGCCCAAAAATGTTCTAAGGGATTGAGGTCAGGGTTTGTGATGGCACTCTGATGCCTTGACTTTGTTGTCCTTAAGCCATTTTGCCACAACTTTAGAAGTATGCTTGGGGTCATTGTCCATTTGGAAGACCCATTTGCGACCAAGCTTTAACTTCCTGACTGATGTCTTGAGATGTTGCTTCAATATATCCACATCATTTTCCTTTCCTCATGATGCCATCTATTCTGTGAAGTGCTTCAGTCCCTCCTGCAGCAAAGCACCCCCACAACATGATGCTGCCACCCCCGTGCTTCACGATTGGGATGTTGTTCTTCTTCTTGCAAGCCTCCCCCTTTTCCTCCAAACATAAGGATGGTCATTATGGCGAAACAGTTCTATTTTTGTTTCATCACACCAGAGGACATTTCTCCAAAAAGCATGATCTTTGTCCCCATGTGCAGTTGCAAACCGTAGTCTGACTTTTTTATGGCGGTTTTGGAGCGGTGGCTTCTTCCTTGCTGAGCGGCCTTTCAGGTTATGTTGATATAGGACTCGTTTTACTTCACAAGGTCCTTTGCTGTTGTTCTGGGATTGATTTTCTCTTTTCGCACCAAAGTACGTTCATCTCTTGGAGACATAACACGCCTCCTTCCTGCACGGTATGACAGCTGCGTGGTCCCATGGTGTTTATACTTGCGTACTATTGGTTGTACAGATGAACATGGTACCTTCAGGCGTTTGGAAATTGCTCCCAAGGATGAACCAGACTTGTGGAGGTCCATATTTTCTTTTCTGAGGTCTTGGCTGATTTCTTTTGATTTTCCCATGATGTCAAGCAAAGAGGCACTGATTTTGAATATAAGGCCTTGAAATACATCCACAGGTACACCTCCAATTGACTTAAATTGGGCGGCATGTAGCCTAGTGGTTAGAACTTTGGACTAGTAACCGAAAGGTTGACAAGGTAAAACTCTGTCGTTCTGCCCCTGAACAAGGCAGTTAACCCACTGTTCCAAGGCCGTCATTGTAAATAAGAGGCCAGTGCCAACGTTGTCAGGTGTCTGCGTACCTTTCCTGCAAGCGGCTGAGGTATAGTCTCGATCAGGAACTGAGAAAGTCAAAGAGGCCTAGACTGAAGCAGCAGCAAGAGGCCTGCTGGTATGTCAGATAAGGTGTTTGGCAGCAAGGGGCTCAAAAGAGCACATAGCCAGATTGAAGAAGGAGGAAACCCGAGATCGCAAAAAAGACGAGGGACCATAGTCACTGATATTCACCCATTCATATGCACACATCAGGGTTGGGATCAATTCCATTTCAATTCAGTCAAATCAGAAAGTAAGCTGAAATCCCAGTTTCCATTAAAACAAATTATTAAAGCAAGGCATTGAGGAGTATTGGAACGGGAAGTGGAAAGTCAGTTTATTTCCTAAATTGAGAGAAATTAAAAGGAATTGACTCCAACCCTGGCACACGTATACAAAGACACACACACACACACACACACAAATATTTTTGTAATAAATATTTTAATTAGCAAACAATCAGTCAGTGATGTGTTTTTATTCACCATTTATATTTGAGTTAAATTTAACATCTGTCAATAAAGACTGCACTGTACGTCAAACTGCCCATGCCCTGATAGGAAGAGAGAGGATGGTGCAATAGTACCACTGAATGTAGTGACTACATGTGTAAAACAGGTAAATGTATCTTTCATTTAAATCAAAAAGCAAATATATCACACACAAAAATAGATGATTAAATGCTTTGCATCCATTCAAATGGATTGTTAAAGAATCTTTGACATTCAATTTCAGACTCAAGTCAGCAGGTGGCAGTGTCAAATGAAAAAGAAAGACAACGATTTAAATAAAAAATAAGGCAACTACAGTATGTTTATAGTACCGTTATATTTGTATTCTCTCCCTTGTTATTCATTTACTTAACTAGTTCATCAGGTCTGGAAAAAGAAAACGGCGACCTGCCATTGCAACACTACTCCATGTTGCACACATATTATATAGTTATTTTGCAATCGTTTGCAATCGTTTACAATCTGTTACTTAACTTGGAACAAAATGTCGGTTGAAGGTTGACATAGGCAACACCTTTCAGCTGTTAAATATATTGGCATGACGCTCTACTCAACAGTGTTGTTGTTTACATTTTAAAATTCAGCAGACTCTCTTTGTTAAGTGCCTTGCTCAAGCGTTCATCAACAGATATTTCACCTAGTCAGCTCGAGGATTCGAAACAGCAATATTTTGGTAACAGGTGTTGTGCCCCTTGCCAGAATTCCCCCCTCACCTGTGCGTGAACGCGTACACACTCAATCTTCATTGCTGTGACTTGCTAGCTAGTTGATATTTCTGCTCTTCACTCCGTTGTCAGCTTAGTCTACATTTCACTGATCTTAGTAGGAGAAAGCATTTTTTATTTGTCTCTTACAAGGCAGCTGTCAATGATCACGTTAGGCTGCGTTTCATTAAAAAAAAATGTAATAGCGGTTTGATCGCGGGGAGGCACTAGTTATGTCTGCAGTTTTTGGTTTGGCTGTTTGAAGGACTAATTTCAAGTGTATTAGTCTATAAATAAATCTCTTTGCCAAAATTCGTCATCTCTCCCATGTCTTATTCGACTAGTAGTTGTTCTGAAATGTTTATTGATTGCCTACATTTTACTCCCTCCTCTATGTTTAATATAACACACACACATTAATTATTAATTTTGGTTGCCTATCCTGATGTGAAGTTTGTTCTATAGAAAGTATTTGACTCTGATGTGTGACATAGAAAGTATTTGACTCTAGTGACAAAATGAAGGAAATTAGAAGGGGGGGATTTCGGGGGGGATTTTGGCAAGGCCATTTTCTAGCCTGCCAAAATTCTATCCCCTCTTCTAATTTTCTTAATTATGTGGCTAGAGTCAAATACTCTCTGTGGCACACACTACTAGTCTTGGTCATGTGACCTACTGGACTCAAACAAGGTTCAGAATGTCCACTGACTACCGTTCTATATTGCACACCCTTTAGTTTGTCCATTTTCATCTCACACGTTTTTACATTAATTCTGTAAACTTTAGAATTTCAATAGCCCCTTGGTCATGTGACCTACTGACCTCAAACAAGGTTCAGAATGTACACTTTATCACGACTTCTACCGAAGACGGTTCCTCTCCTTGTTCGGGCGGTGTTCGGCGGTCGACGTTACCGGTCTTCTAGCCATAGCCGATCCATTTTTCATGTTCCATTTGTTTTGTCTTGTTTTCACACTCACCTGGTTTCAATTCCTTAAATTACATGTTGTATATTTTCCCTGTTTTCCCCCATGTCATTGTCAGGAATTATTTGTTGTATGTATTGATGCCAAGTATGTTATGGTGTGTGACGGGTTTTTACCCACTTTCTTTATTTTGTATGTTGGTTTTCGGAGTTTGTAAGAATATATTAAATAACTCTGTTTATACCAATTTCGTTCTCCTGCGCCTGACTTCCCTGCCACCAGCACGCACCCCATTACACACTTAGTGGGCCTACACATTGCACACCTTTTTGTCTGTCCATTTTCTCACATGGTTTTACATTAATTTGCCTGCTCTGCTCCCCTGAAGGACAGTGTCACTCACACACCTATTCACTTGGGCCTTCTCCCTGGTGCTTTCCTGACCTCCAGGCAGCCCCCTTTGACCTGGTGAATTCTGACTTCTGGCCTCCAGGCCTACACTCCCTGCCCGCCTGCCTGCCCTCTCCCTGGGCCTGAGAGTGTATAGCTTACTCCCTGGAACTACAGACCTCCAGGCCTCCACACCTACTCTCCCTACCCGGTCAACACCCTACACCCTGGAAATACTAAGACGTCTATAGTCCTGCTGTCAGGAACCACGTGCACCTGGTAACCCGAAACAGGCTCTGAGCATCTAGTAACCCTAAACAGGATCTGTGCACCTGGTACCCAAAACAGGCTCTGTGCACCTGGTAACCCGAAACAGGCCCTATTTACCTGGTGACCCACACAATTTTTTACCTACTCCAACCTCCACAGCCTGCGTTCCCCACAAACATGCTGTGCGCATCAGGAGAGGGGCGGCACTCCAACCCCATCACTAACAGCTCTACTCACCTGCCAAAAGAGGCTATCCCGGGCCAACCGAAGACCCATGCCACTATGGTATCATTATGTTTAGGGGGGATTTTGACTTAGAGGCATTCAGTCATAATCCCACAGATGGTAGCTTCGCACCATTAGCTCCTCAGCCATGCACATACATCAAATGTCTGAACTTGCGGTTCCTCTCGTACTGAGCAGGATTGCTACAGGTGGGTACGTTCCTTTTGAATTCCATCAAGTTGACATTCATTGATCCGTGCCCAGTGGGAACCTAGGCTTCTTCCGTCCGTTTTGTGGGGCCGCAGCAAATCAATGAGCGTGGATGGTAGGCAGATCCATGCAATGTCCTATCACTGGAGGGCCAATGGGTTTAGTCTCCGCCTCGAGTCTAGTGAGTGTTGAGGAGACCTCCCCACCTACAATGTGTGGTGTCCCGAACTCAGGCAAGCCTGAGGCCTGGTAGGGTTAGCTAATGGTAAGGCGAACCGCCGGAGACTCCCCGTGCAAACGTAGGTGGGGATATCCGCGAGAAGGGCCCAGCGTGCATCCAGAGTCAATGCTGCAAACCATTGGAAACAATCCCCCCACCGGCCCGCCAACAGACACCACCCTGACAAACCCCCGCCCGCAGCCCCTTGTGAGACCCCGCACGAGAGACTGCAAGATGGTCCGCATAACGAACTTCCAACGGTGGCAAGAGGAGGGCGACGAAGCGACTGCTCCCCTAGCCGTGGCTCAAGCCCCGCTTCGCACCACAGCCTGACCGACCCAGCCCTTAGGGCCAATCCTTATCCCGAAGTTACGGATCTGACTTGCCAACTTCCCTTACCTACATTGTTATAACATGCCAGAGGCTGTTCACCTTGAAGACCTGCTGCGGGATATGGGTATGGCCCAGCTTGAGATTTACACCCTCTCCCCTGGATTTTCAAGGGCTAGCGAGAACTCACCGGACACCGCCGGAACCGCAACGCTTTCCAGGGCTTGGGCCCCTCTCTCAGGGTGAACCCATTCCAGGACGCCCTGCACTTCACAAAGAAATGAGAACTCTCCCCGGGGCTCCCACCAGCTTCTCCGGGATCTGTCGCATTTCCGCACTGGACTTGCGGCGCCCGTCTCCGCTGGTCTGTGGACATTCTGAAAGTATTTGGAGGTCAGTAGGTCACATGAGGTGTGCAATATGTAGGGTGTGCAATGTGTAGGCCCACTAATTGCACAGTCTGAACCTTGTTAGTGGTCAGTAGGGCACATGACCAAGGAGCTATTAAAATTCTAAAGATGACAAAATTCATGTAAAATCGTGTGGGATGAAAATGGACAAACTAAAGGGTGTGCAGTATAGAAGGGTAGCCAGTGGACATTCTGAACCTTGTTTGAGGTCAGTAGGTTACATGACCAAGGAGATATTGAAATGCTAAGTTGACCAAATGAATGTAAAATTGTCTGAGATGAAAATTGACAAACTAAAGGGTGTGCAATATAGAAGGGTAGCCAGTGGACATTCTTGTTTGAGGTCAACATGACCAAGGAGCTATTGAAATTAGAAACATTGATAAACATTGAAAAATAATGTCAAACTGCGTGAGATGAAAATGGACAAACTAAAGGGTGTGCAATGTGTAGGCCCACTGATTGTACATTCGGAACCTTGTTAAAGGCCAGTAGGTTATATGATCAAGGAGCTATTGAAATTTGAATGTAAAAAAGTTTGTACTTTGTTTATGCTCCCTAACTAATTAAACTAGGAATGCAAAATGCTGCTCAAATTTCCACGTTTTTTCGCTTTGGAAAGCGAATTAATGTCCAAATCTTGAAAATAAGACATGTGCGTTGTGCGCAATTTTTCCAAAATCATGACACTTATTTGGAGTCTGTGGCTCAAGTGGTTTGAAGGTTATTGAGGTTTGAAAGCGTGAATATCCGTCGAATATCCAACCTGAAACTGATTTTACCTACGCGGAAAACCTGCATGTGAGACAGGCAACCCCGCGCAAGTGTCCCATGCAAATTTCTCTGCTTTCTCCAACTCCACCCTCCCTTTATATTGGATTTTGCTACCGCCGATTCATTCCGTTATTGTGCGCCCTGAGGTGTGCTCTGCATCGGAACCGCTTTGGCGAACTGGGTAGCCAAGCCTATAGGTCAAAACTAATACGAGTTCTGGGCATAGACGTATTTAAACATGGATCTTCATCAACGAGGTTGGTTAGGATGGGCAACTTTGTTTGCCATTGCGTTATCAGTGAACAGTTTGAGCAAACACGACATGTTTGATTATGGAGAGCAAGCTGGAGACCAACTGTTGGAGCAGGGGACCGACCAAACTCAAGCACTTATTTTGAACCAGTCAATGTTCTTCTTCGATGGCGCATATGACACTGTTTATGTGAGTATAATTATGTTTTATGCGCATGCGAAAATAGTAGCTAAATTATACACGAGAATAGCGGGGAAATATATCAATAGCAAACATGCACAGCCATCAATTATGATATTCACGTGCATGTTGGCAGTTGAGAACCCCTTCCTATGCATCCATTGTGATAGGCTATTTTATCCATGAAAGATAGGATGTAATTGTTTTGTTAGCTATGTTCTCAATTAGTTTACCATCTCATGCATGTGCCACATTTCACATCATTCAAAATCTGTTCACATATTAAAGTACTCTTTGATGATAATTACATTAGCATAAATTGCTCAAATTCCATGAATTGGGGGGATGAAAGGCCATGTGGAATGTTGCTGGGAGGGTGTGGAATGCCAGTCAATTCATTATGTGACTGATAAGGCTATCAATGCCCACCTTCATAAACAATGTCTTGGCTCTGTGCCTCCTTATACTGTAGAATATCACATACCAACAAATCATGTGATGATGGTTGATAGAGAATGATACATTCATTGATCCACAAATGTCTTTAGTTTAGAATGTTTCAGATCTTCCCAAGCACCTGAATGTTGCCCAAAATGTCACATTGGCAATTGTCACACCTGCTGTCCCCAAATGTCCATCTCTCTCTCTCTCTCTCTCTCTCTCTCTCTCTCTCTCTCTCTCTCTCTCTCTCAATTCAATTCAATTCAATTCAAGGGCTTTATTGGCATGGGAAACATATGTTAACATTGTCAAAGCAAGTGAAGTAGATAATACAGAAAAGTTAAATAAACAAAAGTTAAAAGTTAACATTACACTCACAGAAGTTCCAAGTTCTCTCTCTCTATATATATCTCTCTCTCTCTCTCCTACATCTTTGTATGATGTATATACTGCAATATAAGTGAATTCCCCTTTAACTATGGGCCCCAGACAGTGCAGTGTAAGGCTTAATTAACCCAAACAATGACTAGTCTGTTCATTAAAAAGCGCTGAGCCCCATTGTTGAAGATTGACAAAACATTAAACACAGTAGGTCCAGGTAAACTCATCCCAATGCCCCATTAGATAGCTTTGTCTGTGACGTGACCCGCCTTTTGTCGGATCAAAAGACAGAGACGGCACAGAGAACTGATGAGGTCCCCACACCTCAGGACTATTGTTTGATTTATCTCCAAAGAGGCTACAGAGTGACCTTAAGGCTCAGCCATACCGGTAGGATTGTCAAACGTTTGTCTGCCGACTGTACTTAGCACCAGTGAACAGCATCGGTAGTCAATCTCTTTTGTGTTCACACAGCAAAGACCTTGGAAGGTGTCATCCACTTATTCTTGTTAACTTCTTGGTGACAGGGGGCAGTATTTTCTCGTCCGGATGAAATGCATGCCCAAATTCAACTGTCTGCTACTCATCCCCAGAAGATAAGATATGGATATTATTATATTTGGATAGAAAACCCTCTGAAGTTTCTAAAACTGTTTGAATCAAGTCTGTGAGTATAACAGAACTTTTTAACAGGTGAAACCCAGAGGACAAACCATTCAGATTTTTTTTTGTTTTGAGGTCACTCTCTTTTCAATGAGTTTTCATTGGGAATCCCGATTTCTAAGGGACCTTGCAGTTCCTATCGCTTCTACTGGATGTCCACAGTCTTTAGAAATTGGTTGAGGTTATTCCTTTGTGTAATGAAGAAGTATGGCCATCTTGAACGAGGGTCACTTGAAATGTACTGTTAGATAGAGGTGCGTGACCAGAAAGCATGCTTCAGTTTGTTTTCTTCCTGTATTGAACACAGATCATCCCGTTCAATTTTATCGATTATTTACGTAAAAAAATACCTAAAGCTGTATTACAAAAGTAGTTTGAAATGTTTTGGCAAAGTTCACAGGTAACTTTTGAGATATTTTGTAGTCACGTTGAGCAAGTTGGAACCGGTGTTTTTCTGGATCAAATGCGCCAAATAAATGGACATTTTGGATGTATATCGACGGAATTAATCAAACAAAAGGACCATTTGTGATGTTTATGGATTATATTGGAGTGCCAACAAAAGAAGCTTGTCAAAGGTAAGGCATGAATTATATTTTTATTTCTGCGTTTTGTGTCGCGCCTGCAGGGTTGAAATATGGTTTCTCTCTTTGTTTACTGTGGTGCTATCCTCAGATAATATTATAGTTTGCTTTCGCCCAAAAGCCTTTTTGAAATCTGACATGTTGGCTGGATTCACAACAAGTGTAGCTTTAATTTGCTGTCTTGCATGTGTGATTTAATGAAAGTTTGATTTTTATAGAAATGTATTTGAATTTGGCGCTCTGCATTTCCCCTGGCTTTTGGCCAGGTGGGATGCTAGCGTCCCATATATCCCAGAGAGGTTAAAATGCTCCAAACCAGAAGGTGGCAGTAGCGTTGTTTGGCAATGCATATCCATGTGTATTGCTTATGGTCTAGATTTGAAGCTACTGTATCTGCGCTAATTTTGCTAGATAACTAGCAAGATGACGAAGAAACTATTTAATTCACTCTCCATAATCGCATACTGCCAGTACCAGCCCTTAGCAAAATGTTTAGCTAGCTAGATAACATTAGCATATACGCTCGCTAGTACAACATAAGGACACTGCACTAACTTCTTTAAAAATGTTTTTACCTGTTATGGCTAGACATTCCGCTAGCGGAACCACTCAACAACATCAGGTGAAATGGCAAAGTGCCAAATTCAAATGAAATTACTACAAATATTAAACTTTCATGAAATCACAAATGCAATACACCAAATTAAAGCTACACTTGTTGTTAATCCAACCAACGTGTCAGATTTCAAAAAGGCTTTACGGCTAAAGCAAACCATGCGATCATCTGAGGATAGCACCCCACCAAACAAACACATGACATTCATATTTCAACCCGCCAGGCGCGACACAAAACCCAGAAATAACTATATAATTCATGCCTTACTTTTGAAGATCTTCTTTTGTTAGGACTCCAAAATGTCCCATAAACATCACAAATGGTCCTTTTGTTTGATAAATTCTGCCGTTATATCTACAAAATGTCAATTTCTTTGGCGCGTTTGATCCAGAAAAACACCGGTTCCAACTCGGAAAACATGAATACAAAATATCTAATAATTACCTGTAAACTTGTTCCAAACATTTCAAACAACTTTCCTAATACAACTTTAGGTATTTTTTTACGTAAATAATCAATCAAATTTAAGACGGGATAAACAGTGTTCAATATCGGATGAAAACAAAGTGGAGCGAGCTTTCAGGTCGTGCGCCCCTAACAAACAGTACACTACACTCGACCCTCGTTCTGAACAGCCCTACTTCTTCATTTCTCAAAGGAAAAACATCAACCAAATTCTAAAGACTGTTGACATCTAGTGGAAGCGATAGGAACTGCAAGCAAGTGCCTTAGAAATCTAGATCCACTCATTGAAAACACTGTTACCTCAATTGTTTTTTCCCTGGATGGATTTTTCTCAGGTTTTCCCCTGCCAAATCAGTTCTGTTATACTCACATACATTATTTTAACAGTTTTAGAAACTTTCGAGTGTTTTCTATCTAAATCTACCAATTATATGCATATCCTAGCTTCTGGGCCTGAGTAGCAGGCAGTTGACTTTGGGCACGCTTTTCATCCAGGCGTGAAAATACTGCCCCCTAGCCCGAAGAGGTTTTAAGGGGTGGATCAGCTTAATATTGCGGAAAGATTGTTGCTTCCATCAATGTAATTGTCTGCATCATTTCCAATCCCCCATGTATTTTTGGGGTAAATATATATACAGTATATCCATATACATACACGTATGCATACATATACACATATATACATACACATACCTATATAGGTATACATACATGTACTTTTTAAAAAATATACCTTTATTATTCCCCGCAAAGCCTACCACCCTTCCTGCAATTGGAGTAAACTAATAAACACTTAGGCTTCTACCTTCAGTTTATACATCTTATACACATTTTACAGACACAATCTATTTTACAATAGTTATATTATGTTTGTTTTTAGTCCTTCCTCTTTTTCTGATGTCCATCCAGTTTGATTTCTATTTGTAACTGTGCTATTTCAGAACATTTCTGAAGCTACATACATTTTACAGACCCCGTATGTTTTACATTGGTTATCTTGTTATTGGTCCCAGCTTCCAGCTCCATTCAACCTCTCCCATCTATCTCTCAACATCATCCATTTTGGATTTCTATTTGCCATATATTTTTCAACTGTGCTGTGATGCTTCACAAAGTTCTGAACCTTTCTATTCTCATAGCTTCTACAGATTGTAAATTAAACATACTTTTTTTTGCTAAAATAATTATTATACTATTGATTGATTAACTATGGCTTTTCAAATCACCCAGTATTGCTATCTGCAGCATTAGTTCTAGGCAAATGTTGCAATTCTTCAGCCATTCCTGGACCTGTGACCAAAAATGATCTACATATGGACAACACCAAAATATATGATCTAATGACTCTGCCTCCTCACAGCAAAATCTGCAGAGCTGGGAAGATTGTATCCCCCCATATATATAACATTCTATTGGTTGCAAGACTTTTGTATATTAATTTAAATTGAAACATGTGAAGTTTTGAATCCGGCGTTGTTTTGCATATCAATTCATAAACCATGTGCCATGGAATGGGTACATCAAAAATCTCTTCCCAACTATTTTGCAATTTATATGGCACAGCTGTCAGTTTGTTGGTCCTTAAATGAAATTGGTATATGTTTTTATTTATCACACTTTTCTTTAACCATTTATGTTCTTTAATACAGGGCCGACATACAAGTTCCTTACTTTTTCCATTTCTACTTGCCTCTTCCATTCTTGTGGTAATGCTGCAATGAATTGATTGTAATTTTGGGTAGAGCAGACATTTCCATATGTCTGTGTTAGCTGCATGTGTGACATAACTCCACGAGTCCTATTTATGATATCATTCACTAAAATTATACCTTTTTTAAACATGTCTTCGAAAAATGTTTTTTTTTTAATAAATTAGTATATTTGAGTTTAACCACAATATTTGTTGTATTATTTGTTCTGTCTTTTCAGGTGGATTAAACTGAAATTGCAACCAACTTTCTAAGGCTTTTTAAAAAAAATAACAATATTTTGGAGATTATTTCCTTTTCAAACAACCGAAAGTGAGCAGGTGTAATCTGAATAAAGGGAAAAAGGCCATTCTTGAACATAGGATGAGACATTTGTACCAATTTACTAGAGAACCAGTTTGGATTTAAGTATAACTTATGCCTTTAGTGAGAGGTCTAATGCTTTAATATTTAATCATTTCTGCCCTCCGGATTCATATTCGTTATATAAATAGGCCCTTTTAATTTTATCTGGCTTGCCGTTCCAAATACATTGGAATATATTTTGTTTATATAATTTAAAAAGCAGGTCACTGGGTGTAGGCAAAACCATAAGCAAATAGGTCTGTGATATGATAAGCAAATAACTGTGATATGACTAGAGTTAATCAGGGTGATTTTACCACAAATAGACAGGTATTTTCCTTTCCATGGTAGCAAGATCTTATCTATTTTTGCTAACTTTCTATAAAAATGTATTGGAGTGAGAATATTGATCCAATACGTAATATAGTACACTTATCATAATTTAGTTTTAATCCAGAGAGGATAGCAAAAGTATCTAGATCCTCTATGAGGCCGTGGAGAGATTTATAATTGTAATTTTAAAAGAAAACATGAATCATCAGCGTACATTGACACCTTAGTTTTTAAGCCACAGATTTCTAATCCCTTAATATTATTGTTTGATATAATTTTTTAACAGCTAACATTTCGATGGCAATAATAAATAGATATGCCGATAGTGGACAACCTTGTTTTACTCCTCTAGATAGTTTAAAACTTTCTGAGATGTAGCCATTATTTACTATTTTACACCTAGGGTTACTATACATAACCTTAACCCATTTTATAAGAGATTCCCCAAAATTGAAATATTCTAGGCATTTATATATAAACTCATACTTTATACTTTATCAAAAATCTTTTCAAAATCAGCTATGAAAACCAGGCCTGGTGTCCCTGAAATTTCATATTATTCTATTGTTTCCAGTACTTGTCTTATATTAACTCCAATGTATTGACCATGTAAAAAACATGTCTGATTAGGATGAAAACATCTGACAAGCATTTTGCTAAGCATTTTGCTAGGATTTTTGCATCACAACACTGAAGTGTAAGAGGTCTCCAATTTTTTTAATGGACTGGATCTTTATATTTACCACTTGGGTCCTGTTTCAGTAATAATGATATCAGACCTTCTTGTTGCGTGTCTGATAATCTACCATTTATATAGGAGTGGTTAAAACATGCTAATAAAGGTCCTCTGAGTATATCAAAAAACGTTTTGTATACTTCCACTGGTTCCATCCAGGTCTGGAGTTCTCCAAGTGAACTGCACTAACTTGGCAGCTAACACAGGCAGCTGTTTCATGGAAACTAGCTAATACATTGTGATTTAGTTATAATGTCAATACTAGCTACAGTGGTTAGCTAGCTTGGAGGAAGTATTTAGTGTTGTATGCATTGCGTCTATGCGCTTAGCTAGCTACCATCCCATAGCCTACATTGCATATGAAATGTGACTGGCTCATCCCTTAATGTACGGACAAAAAAGCTGGATTGGAGAATGCCAAGAGTGTGCAAAGCTGTCATCAAGGCAAAGGGTGGCTACTTTGAAGAATCTCAAATATAAAATATATTTTGATTTCTTTAACACTTTTTGGGTTACTACATGATTCCATGTGTGTTATTTAAAAGTTTTGATGTCTTCACTATTGTTCTACAATGTAGAAAATAGTAAAATAAAGAAAAACCCTTGAATGACTTAGGTGCGATCAATTTGATGTTATTTTAAATGGACAAAAGATGTGCTTAAAAATGTTTAAAAAGGAAATTTTCCGAGTGACCCCAAACTTTTGAGCGGCAGTGTATATATTATTATTTTGTTGATTGCAATGGGATCATGCATTGCATGTTTTTTCTGTTCAGTTTTGATATCATTTCCTTCTAAAAAAAAAAACCCACAAAAAGCCCAGAATGTTTCAATGCGTGACAGCAAACGGAAGATGAAAATCTTCCGTTTGTGTTGTATGGTCACTGGTGTGAGTTTGTTTAAGATAAATCAGAGTGACGTTTTCCTGCTTGTCCTTCACCGTCGTGGTCTGTTGCGTGTCATCTGTAAGCTTCAGCAACGAGTTCTAAGATCTGCTTTCCTCCCACCAAACTCTGCTCCCACACCCCCTTGTGCATGTGGGATTTCCCCTTCACTCTCAATCGCGGTCAGTCGAGCTTCAGCGAATGCCTAGAGCTACCCCTCCCTCCATCCGTTGCTCCCTCTCTCCCTCGGTTTCTTCCTTATTTCCCTCTCCCCCTCCTCGGATGCACAGGTCGAGGCTATGTTGCTCTAGTCAGTGCCTTTCCAGCTGTCCCAGCAGCTGTCTTTGAAATTGCCCCCCGACACACACACACACACACACACACACACACACACACACACACACACACACACACACACACACACACACACACACACACACACACACCTCCAGGAGGGAATGTTTAGAGGTTGGCAGAGGGGTAGAGGGTGGATATGTATGGGGGAGTTGGGGAGTTTAATTCTTTCAGTGCTCTGTAGGAGTGGGAGAAGGGTATGTTTGTTCAGGAAGAAGTTTTGCGACTTGTTATATTTTGGGTGTTAAAGTGCATTGAGATGGTCAATGTTGATTCTTTAACTCAGTGTACTTCTGACTAACTATATAATGGCAAGCATTTCGCTATACTAGCAATAACATTTGCTAACCATGTGTATCTGAACAATCAAATTTGATTTTGACACTTTCCTAATATTGAGTTTCACCCCTCTATTTTGCCCTCAGGACAGCCTCATTTTGTCAGGGCGTGGACTCTATAAAGTGTCGTAAGTGTTCCACAGGGATGCTGGCCCATGTTGACTCCCAATGGATGTCCTTCGGGTGGTGGACCATTCTTGATACACACGGGAAACTGTTGAGCATGGAAAATCCAGCAGCGTTGCAGTCCTTGACACAAACCGATGTGCCTGGCACCTACTACTATACCCCTCTGAATGGCACACATACACAATCCATGTCTCAATTGTCTCAAGGCTTTAACCTGTCTCCTCACCTTAATCTACACTGATTTAAGTGGATTTAACAAGTGACATCAATAAGGGATCATAGCCTTCACCTGGATCCACCAGGTCAGTCTATGTCATGGAAAGAGGAGGTGTTCTTAATGTTTTGTACACTCAGTGTATATTTAAGTGCACCTTATTTAATATACCAGGCTTTTAAAATGCAATATTGGTGCACAATTTCTACTTAAAATATCAAATGGATGCAAAAGGCACTCTATTCGTGGAGTGACCCACATAATCATTTTTCAGTGGGAATCTTAAGGATTTACCCACAAACAATGCCATTATTAGACTAACACATCTGTAAAGCTGGACAGGAGGCAAGACTGCTTGGTTTGTTTTCTCTCTCTCTCTCTCTCTCTCTCTCTCTCTCTCTCTCTCTCTCTCTCTTTCTCTCTCTCTCTTTCTCTCTCTCTCTTTCTTTCTCTCTCTCTCTTTCTTTCTCTCTCTTTCTATCTCTCTCTCTCTTTCTCTCTCTCTCTTTCTCTCTCTCTCTCTTTCTATCTCTCTTTCTATCTCTCTCTCTCTCTCTCTCTCTCTTTCTCTTTCTTTCTGTCTAAGAAAACAAGTAGTTGGTTCATCTTCTCACTTCCTCCTCTCTCTCTCTGTCTCTCTCGCTCTGCTTGTCTTTCCCCTCAACTGATAATTATGATCCCAAGTGTCTGTATGATGTAACTAAGATGCTGTTCCTGTTCGTACCTCTCAGGAAAGCTTTACAGCCTTTATAGCGTTCTTTGCATAACTTTACAGCCTTGAACTTCACAGTTTTCTCTTGGGTGCGCTTTTCCAGACCCAGAGTAAACCTATATTCCTGGACTAAAAAGTAATTTTTCTAAGCCCACGTATACAGATTAAGCCCACTCGTGGATTCTGAAAGCCTGCTCAGTGGAGAATGTCAGATTCTCTATTGAGCAGGCTTTCAAAATCCAGGAGTGGCTTAATTTGGGTACATGGAAAGGGTCCCTTAAAGTGATATTGGTAATGCCTATGGGCGGCTTTAGTTTGATGTCCAAGACCATATCTGAAACAAAGAGAAGGGCTTCCTGTCTTCTCAACCCCTGGAGGACTTTAAGCCAAATTCTTGTCACATTGCAACCAAGCGACTCCTGCACTACAGGCATTTTCTTCAAGTCAAATACCTGCTGTGAGGGCAGCTATTCACCCAGATGCTTTTGTCATTCATGCGTTCCTTTGGATGAAGTGTCGTTTAGAGACGAGAGCCAAAGGCTGAGCCTGAGAGCCTGAAACAGATGTAGTACTGTAGTCTAGATTCCCCTTTGGTCCAAGCCAAAGGCTGAGCCTGAGAGCCTGAAACAGATGTAGTACTGTGGTCTAGATTCCCCTTTGGTCCAAGCCAAAGGCTGAGCCTGAGAGCCTGAAACAGATGTAGTACTGTGGTCTAGATTCCCCTTTGGTCCAAGCCAAAGGTTGAGCCTGAGAGCCTGAAACAGATGTAGTACTGTAGTCTAGATTCCCCTTTGGTCCAAGCCAAAGGCTGAGCCTGAGAGCCTGAAACAGATGTAGTACTGTAGTCTAGATTCCCCTTTGATCCAAGCCAAAGGCTGAGCCTGAGAGCCTGAAACAGATGTAGTACTGTAGTCTAGATTCCCCTTTGGTTCAATCCAAAGGCTGAGCCTGAGAGCCTGAAACAGATGTAGTACTGTAGTCTAGATTCCCCTTTGGTCCAAGCCAAAGGCTATCGCCAGCTAATAATAATAAAATAATAATATATGGAATTTAGCAGACACTTTTATCCAAAAGCGACTTTCTGTCATGTGTGGATACAAGTCTCATGTATTTAAATCAATGGTGTTTAGCCTAAAGACAAATATTTAAAATATGATTTGAAATCTTTCAAATAGTTTAGCCAGCTAAATCCCTCCGGCTTTTCACATTCATTCAACCGGATGGGAGAATGGACATAACATTGGTTTAGTTCCGCTATTTCTCCTTGTGCCGTATGTAGTTGTTATCCGCCGTTTTCTTCTCTTTTTTTCTTCTTCTAGAGAGCAAGCTAAATTCACAAGTAATTCCAGCTAGACCTAGGCTCAAATATTCAAAATCTGTCAAGAACGATGTGTGTTTGCTTGCGCCTGCCAGGTGCACTTTTGAGACTTATCAATTAGTTCCATTGTGCCAGGCAAGTTCAGTCAAGCACAGCTAAACTATTTGAAAGATTTCAAATACTATTCGAACTATTTTTCTTTAGGCTAAACACGGTTGATTTAAATACATGAGACTTGTCAGATGTGATTTGCATCACATTGCTTCTTCCGTTGTGGCAAAGGCACCTGAGGCTTATGGCTTTGTTGTCTGGTAGCTAGTATAAAGTATAGACCATATATTGTGTTCCCTAAAGGTTATTGAAAAAGAGCAGAGGCTCTGAACTATCTATTCAGACCCCAGTCTTACCTACAGGTTATGGGAATTGTGCTCGTGTAGTATTTCTCCAGTAGATAATTTGATTGAAAATCGATTGAAACATAATTACACTTTGACATTATGGAGTATTGTGTGTAGGCCATTGACACAATCTATTTTAAATACAGGCTGTAACACAACTTGAAAAAGGCATGGGGTGTGAATATTTTCTGAAGACACTGTACTACAGTAATTTACGCAAAAACACAATAGTAAATACTACAGTATACTACAGTCCGTAAACACACTACATGAATTACTATAGTATATTAAAAAAATTGGACTATAGTTAAATGTAAATACCAGTTTTTCTTCTCTGTTCTTTATTATGATTTGACTACACTACAATGCATTCGGAAAGTATTTAGACCCCTTGACTTTTTCCACATTTTGTTACGTTACAGCCATATTCTAAAATAAATTGAATTGTTTTTCTTCCCCTCATCAATTTATAAACAGTACGTCATAATGACAAAGCAAAAACTGTTTTTTAGACATTTTTGCAAATGTATTAAAAAAACAACAACGGAAATATCACATTTACTTAAGTATTCAGACCCTTTACTCAGTACTTTGTTGAAGTACCTTTGGCAGCAATTATAGCCTCAAGTCTTCTTGGGTATGTTGCTACAAGCTTGGCACCCCCTGTATTTGGGGAGTTTCTTCGATTACTCTCTGCAGATCCTCTCAAGCTCTGTCAGGTTGGATGGGGAGCGTTGCTGCACATCTATTTTCAGGTCTCTCCAGAGATGTTTGATCGGGTTCAAGTCCAGGCTCTGGCTGGGACACTCAACGACATTTAGAGACTTGTCCCGAAGCTCCTCCTGCATTGTCTTGGCCGTGTGCTTAGGGTTGTTGTCCTGTTGGAAGGTGAACCTTCGCTCCAGTCTGAGGTCCTGAGCGCACTGGAGCAGGTTTTCATCAAGGATCTCTCTGTACTTTTCTCTGTTAATATTTCCCTTGATCCTGACTAGTTGCCTAGCCCCTGCCATTGAAAAACATCCCCACAGCATGATGCTGCCACCATCACGCTTCACGGTAAGGATGGTGCCAGGTTTCCTCCAGACGTTTGACATTTGGCATTCATGCCAAAGAGTTCAATCTTGGTTTCATCAGACCAGAGAGTCTTGTTTAGGTGACTTTTAGCAAGCTCCAAGTGGGCTGTCATGTGCCTTTTACTGAGGAGTGGCTTCTGTCTGGCCACTCTACCATAAAGGCCTGATTGGTGGAGTGCTGCAGAGATGGTTGTCCTTCTGGAAGGTTCTCCCACCTCCACAGAGGAACTCTGGAGCTCTGTCAGATTGACCATCGGGATCTTGGTCGCCTCCCTGACCAAGGCCCTTCTCCCCTGATGGCTCAGTTTGGCCGGGCTGCCAGCTAAGCTAAGAATTCTTGGTAGTTCCAAACTTCTTCCATTTAAGAATGATGGAGGCCACTGTGTGCTTGGGGACTTTCAATGCTGCATACATTTTTTGTACCCTTCTCCAGATCTGTGCCTCCCCACAACCCTGTCTCGAAGCGCTACGGACAATTCCTTCAACCTCGTGGCTTGGTTTTTGCTCTGACATGCATTGTCAACTGTGGGACCAATCAAGTTGTAGAAACATCTCAAGGTTGATCAATGAAAACTGAATGCACCTGACCTCAATTTCTGGTCTCATAGCAAAGGGTCTGAATACTTTTGTAAATAAGGTTTTTCTGTTTTACATTTTTTATACATTTGTAAAAATATCTAAAATTATGTTTTTGCTTTGTCATTATGGGGTTTTGTTTGTAGATTGAATAAAAAAATCCTCAATCAATTTTAGAAAAAGGCTAACGTATTTGTTACTTTCATTTCTTATTTTTCTTTTGGTCATTTTCTTAAAACGGCATTGTTGGTTAAGGGCTTGTAAGTAAGCATTTCACAAATACCTGTTGTATTCAGTGCATTTGACAAATAAAATTTGATTTGATTTGGATCAAAATTTTGAAAAACAGAAGGGGTCTGAATACCTTCCGAAAGCATTGTACAGTGGGGCAAAAAAGCATTTAGTCAGCCACCAATTGTGCAAGTTCTCCCACTTAAAAAGATGAGAGAAGCATGTACACTTCAACTATGACAGACCAAACGAGAAAAAAAAAATCCAGAAAATCACATTTGTAGGATTTTTGATGAATTTATTTGCAAATTATGGTGGAAAATAAGTATTTGGTCAATAACAAAAGTTTATCTCAATACTTTGTTACATACCCTTTGTTGGCAATGACAGAGGTCAAACGTTTTCTGTAAGTCTTCACAAGGTTTTCACACACTGTTGCTGGTATTTTGGCCCATTCCTCCATGCAGATCTCCTCTAGAGCAGTGATGTTTTGGGGCTGTTGCTGGGCAACACAGACTTTCAACTCCCTCCAAAGATTTTCTATGGGGTTGAGATCTGGAGACTGGCTAGGCCACTCCAGGACCTTGAAATGCTTCTTACGAAGCCACTCCTTCGTTGCCCGGGCGGTGTGTTTGGGATCATTGTCATGCTGAAAGACCCAGCCACGTTTCATCCTCAATGCCCTTGCTGATGGAAGGAGGTTTTCACTCAAAATCTCACAATACATGGCCCCATTCATTATTTCCTTTACACGGATCAGTCATCCTGGTCCCTTTGCAGAAAAACAGCCTCAATGCATGATGTTTCCAACCCCATGCTTCACAGTAGGTATGGTGTTCTTTGGATGCAACTCAGCATTCTTTGTCCTCCAAACATAATGAGTTGAGTTTTTATCAAAAAGTTATATTTTGGTTTCATCTGACCATATGACATTCTCCCAATCTTCTTCTGGATCATCCAAATGCTCTCTAGCAAACTTCAGACGGGCCTGGACATGTACTGGCTTAAGCAGGGGGACACGTCTGGCACTGCAGGATTTGAGTCCCTGGCGGCGTAGTGTGTTACTGATGGTAGGCTTTGTTACTTTGGTCCCAGCTCTCTGCAGGTCATTCACTAGGTCCCCCCTGTGGTTCTGGGATTTTTGCTCACCGTTCTTGTGATCATTTTGACCCCACGGGGTGAGATATTGCGTGGAGGCCCAGATCGATGGAGATTATCAGTGGTCTTGTATGTCTTCTATTTCCTAATAATTGCTCCCACAGTTGATTTCTTCAAACCAAGCTGCTTACCTATTACAGATTCAGTCTTCCAAGCCTTGTGCAGATCTACAATTTTGTTTCTGGTGTCCTTTGACAGATCTTTGGTCTTGGCCATAGTGGAGTTTGGAGTGTGACTGTTTGAGGTTGTGGACAGGTGTCTTTTATACTGATAACAAGTTCAAACAGGTGCCATTAATACAGGTAATGAGTGGAGGACAGAGGAGCCTCTTAAAGAAGAAATTACAGGTCTGTGAGAGCCAGAAATCTTGCTTGTTTGTAGGTGACCAAATACTTATTTTCCACCATAATTTGCTAATAAATTCATAAAAAATCCTACAATGTGATTTTCTGGATTTTTTTTCTCATTTTGTCTGTCATAGTTGAAGTGTACCTATGATGAAAATTACAGGCCTCTCTCATCTTTTTAAGTGGGAGAACTTGTACAATTGGTGGCTGACTAAATACTTTTGTATATACAGTTGGGCAAAAAAGTATGTGGAAAACCCTTCAAATTAGTTGATTTGGCTATTTCAGCCACACCCGTTGCTGAGATGCGTATACAATCGAGCACAGAGCCATGCAATCTCCATAGACCACTGGTTCTCAATCCTGGTCCTGGGGACATTTTTGTTTTTGCTCTAGCACTACACAGCTGATTCAAATTATCAACTCATCATGAGGGTTTGATGATTTGAATCAGGTTTGTAGTGCTAAAGCAAAAATACAAATGTGCACCCCTTTGGGCCCCCAGGACCAGGATTGAGAACCGCTGCCACAGACAAACATCGGCAATAGAATGGCCTTACTGAAGAGCTCAGTGACTTTCGAACGTGGCACCATCATAGGATGCCAACTTTCCAACAAGTCAGTTCGTCAAATTTCTGCCAGAGCTGCCCCGGTCAACTGTAAGTGCTGTTATTGTGGAGTGGAAATGTCTAGGAGCAACAACGGCTCAGCCGTGAAGTGATAGGCCACACAAGTTCACAGAACGGGACCGTCGAATGATGCAGCACGTAAAATCGACTGTCTTCGGTTGCAACACTCACTACCAAGTTCCAAACTGCCTCTGGAAGCAACGTTAGCACAAGAACTGTAGGTTGGTCACTTCATGAAATGGGTTTCCATGGCCGAGCAGCCACACACAAGCCTAAGATCATGCACAATGCCAAGCATTGGCTGGAGTGGTGTAAAGCTCGCCGCCATTGGACTCTGGAGCAGTGGAAACGTATTCTCTGCAGTAATTAATCACGCATCACCATCTGGCAGTCCAACGGACGAATCTGGGTTTGGTGGATGCCAGCACCAAAATGTAAAGTTTGGTGGAGGAGGAATAATAGTCTGGGGATGTTTTTCATGGATCTGGCTAGGCCCCTTAGTTCCAGTGAAGGTACAGCATACAATGACATTCTAAATTATTCTGTGCTTCCAACTTTGTGGCAATAGTTTGGGGAAGGCCCTTTTCTGTTTCAGCATGACAATGCCCTCGTGCACAAAGCGAGGTCCATACAGAAATGTTTTGTCGAGATCGGTGTGGAAGAACTTGACTGGGCTGCAACGAGCCTTGACCTCAACCCCATCGAACACCTTTGGGATGAATTGGAACACTGACTAATCGCCCAATATCAGTACCCGACCTCACTAATGCTCTTATGACTGACTGGAAACTGCAGCAATGTTCCAACATCTAGTAGAAAGCCTTTCTAGAAGATTTGAGGCTGTTATAGCAGCAAAGGGGGGACCAACTCAATATTAATGCCTATGATTTTGAAATGAGATGTTCGACAAGCAGGTGTCCACATACTTTTGGTCATGTAGTGTATAAATAAAGCAGTCAGGCCTTGTCCAGGTTGAACTGCTCCTAGATCAGTAGGTGAACCATATCACATTTATAAGGTCTGCTCTAGAATAAACTGATCCTAGATCAGTAGGGGAACCTCAGACATCTTTCACAACAGGGGGAGAAAGATACTCCATGTTCCCTGGGGGGAGGGGAGAAAGCCTTAACTAATGTGAAGGAGGTGTCATGGCATGTTAAGATTTACTGGGCAACTATTTTCACGAGGACCCTGACCGTGCTGGAAAACCAGATATTTACTTAACCGAGTTTGCAGCAGGAGAGGGTTCACTTGAGCATGTTTTCATAGCTACAATTGCTTCACATTGTCAAAATTCCTACGATTTCAATTCTAGAAGAAGTCATCATGATAAAATGTACTTTCTGAACCCAACAGCCGGTCATTCCCAGCAGTTTTGGGGTAAAAAGTGACAGGATCTCCGATTGTATCATGGACATTGACAATTGTGACTTCAACCACATTGTGGTTCAAAAACATCATTATCCAAAAACCTATTTGGCGTTATGAGAAAATCTTGAAGTTGCAGAAAATTCTGCCAAAAAATGATCATTCATGTCTTTGCTGATGATAACACATTTGTGATATTCCAATCCCAGATCAACACCAATGGCTTTCTGGCAGTAGAAGAACCTAAGGTGGAGTCCGAGTACCTGGGAAAGATGCCTGCCAGCTTCGGAATGATAGCGATTTTCCTCGGAGATCTGGACAACAGCGACGGAGTGGGGAAGGTGTACTACCGGCAGGACAGCAGGCCCTCCGTGCTTCTCCGGACCATTGACCACATCAGCCAGGCATTCCCTCAGGACGATGAGATCAAGCCCACCCACGCTTTAATCATCACATGGGAGAACGTGGCGGCGCACGGCGAGCATGGTCGAGGAGATGGGCTGGACAGAAAGGTAAGGAGAACCCTCATAGATTGGCCTAGATAGGGTCATATTCATTTTATGTCTTTTAAAATATGTCATTGGATATATTGAACTGTTGATAAACTTGTTTTAATGCAACGTTGATATGGATAGCATTTGAAATTATAATTTGACACCATCTTTTCTATCCACCTAATATGAAGTTGCCTAAAACCCATACATTGTACAATGTAGTTGCAGGTACAGTATAGTTAGAGTATTGTTACACATGGCTACATAGTCCTTCCAACTGTGTTTGCAGTTTTTATGGTGGGCTACATAGATTTTTTTTGTTACATATTTAGTTCACTCTCTCAAGCCAAACTCAAAGGTAGTGCACAAAATAAGTAATAGGGTGCTAGGACTCAGTGTCCCACTTCTACCTTTTCTTTCTACCATGTAGAGAAACACGTTCCAGCTGGTGGTGGCGTCCATGGCGTCCGCCTCCTATGCCATCTTGTTCTACCCCAGGGAGGGGCTGCAGTACATCTCCACGCCTGTGGCGGGCCAGAGCGTACCAGTTCAAGCCGGTTTCAGCCAGGGCCTGGTCCAGGCCTGGTTCAGCTGGAGCAGCAGCCAGGGGCCCTACTACCGCATCGCCACCGACGACGAGGCGTCCGTCAGACAGCTCTCCGAGTAAGTTGATTGGTTGGTGTTGGTTGGGTTGGTTGATTGATTGGTTGATTGGATTTCTGTAGTGTGCTTCCAGATGCTCCAAGAACTTTACATAGGCTTAGTAAGTGTTGTTCATAGAAAACTTGGTTAGGTTTCTGTCATTATGTTTTGAACTGGTATTTGCATAGTTACATTGCATTATGGTAATTATGTAATGATTACATATACCCTGACATATGCATAAAGCTTCTTCATAGAGGCAGGTCTCATAATGATGCATTCTGTCTCCCGCTAGGGAGACCAACTCAGGCAGGCGTGGTGTGTGGGTGTACGAGATCGGCACCTCCCCGTTCTTCTCCTCCATCACCCCAGGCCTGGTCACCAACCTGTCCCCGGAGGAGGGCGTGGCAGTTGGGCAGGTGGAGCCGGTGTCAGAGTCTCCACCCAGAAACAATGGAGAACAACAGGAGATTGATTTCCCTCCCTATGAGCACGAGGAGGAAGAGGAGACACCTGAGCCGGAGCTGCCCCCAACTGTCTACCCGGTCCAGTACCAGCCCAGATACCCTGTTGTCCCTGAGTCGCCCCAGCCCAGGTACCCTGAACCGGTCCAGACCAGCTACCCTGAGCCGGTCCAGACCAGCTACCCTGAGCCGGTCCAGACCAGCTACCCTGAGCCGGTCCAGACCAGCTACCCTGAGCCGGTCCAGACCAGCTACCCTGAGCCGGTCCAGAACAGGTACCCTGAGACAGTCCAGACCAGCTACCCTGAGCCGGTCCAGAACAGGTACCCTGAGACAGTCCAGACCAGATACCCTGAGCCGGTCCAGCCTGCCCAGCTGCAGCCACCCCGCTACCAGCCTCAAACCCCACAGGTGGTGGTCGTGGATGAAGATGATGCCCTTGATGTTGATGGTAACCCATGAAAGAAACAACACCAATTGAATCTGTGTCTGAAATAGAAACAGTCAAGACTGCCATGACATAAACATTGGTTTAGTTTAGTTTAGTTTATTAGGATCTCTGTTAGCTACTGCACATGCAGCAGCTACGCTACCTGGGGTCCACATAAAACATACAAATACATGACAAAGTACCAAACAGGTATAGACAAGAACAACATAAGATATTACATTAAATAAAAAAAATGTAAAGAAATAAGTTATATATAGGAAAGACAAAAATACTATTTACACACTATTCATATTCATACAGTACAGTTAAATTAGATGTTTAGAAAGAGGAGAGGCACTGTGATACATTAAAAAAAAAAATTACAGCTCAGGTTTTGCCTGAGTAACCTCTGGAGGCAGAGCATTCTGAGCGACGCATTAAATCTGTTTTTGGTTTGGGTAACGTGAAGAAACTCTGGTGGGGTATGTATAGTGCATTCGGAAAGTATTCAGACTTTTTGCATATTTTGTTACATTACAGCCTTATTCTAAAATTGATGAAATTGTTTTTGCCCTCATCAATCTACACAGAATACACCATAATGACAAAGCACAAACATTTTTTTAGACATTTTTGCACATTTATTTAAAATATAAAACTGAAATATCACATTTACATAGGTTTTCAGACCCTTTACTCAGTAGTTTGTTGAAGCACCTTTGGCAGTAATTACAGACTCAAGTCTTCTTGGGTATGACACTACAAGCTTGGCACACCTGTATTTGGGGAGTTTCTCCCATTCTTCTCTGCAGATCCTCTCAAGCTCTGTCAGGTTGAATGGGGAGCGTTGCTGCACAGCTATTTTCCGGTCTCTCTAGAGATATTCATTCAAAGATGTTCAAAGACTTGTCCCAAAGCCACTTCTCCGTTGTCTTGGCTGTGTGCTTAGGGTCATTGTCCTGTTGGAAGGTGAACCTTTGCCCCAGTCTGAGGTCCTGAGCACTCTGGAGCAAGGTTTTCATCGAGGATCTCTCAGTACTTTGCTCCGTTCATCTTTACCTCAGTCCCTGCCGCTGAAAAACATCCCCACAGCATGATGCTGCTACCACCATGCTTCACCATAGGGATAGTGCCAGGTTTCCTTCAGACATTCCTACTTGGCATTCAGGCCAAAGAGTTCAATCTTGGTTTCATCAGACCAGAGAATCTTGTTTCTCATGGTCTGAAAGTCCTGTAGGTGCCCTTCGGTAATCTTCAAGAGGGATGTCATGTGCCTTTTACTGAGGAGTGGCTTCCGTCTGGCAGAGTGACCAGTTTGGCCAGCTCTAGGATGAGTCTTGTTGGTTCCAAACTTCTTCCATTTAAGAATGATGGAGGCCACTATGTTCTTGGGGACCTTCAATGCTGGAGACATTTTTTGGTACCCTTCCCCAGATCTGTGCCTCGTCACAATCCTGTCTTGGAGCTCTATTGGAGTGAAAATTCCTTCGGTCTCGTGGCTGGGTTTTTGCTCTGATATGCAGTGTCAACTATGGTATCTTCTATTCCACTCCTATTCCCCAGGCACTATCATTTGTTGACTTCTGTAACTGTAAAAGCCTTGGTTTCATGCATGTTAACATCAGAAGCCTCCTCCCTAAGGTTGTTTTATTCACTGCTTTAGCACATTCTGCCATCCCTGATGTCCTAGCCATGTCTGAATCCTAGCATAGGAAGGCCACCAAAAATTCTGACCAATTACCATATTTTCCACCAAGATAGAACTGCCGAAGGTGGTAGCCTGCAGTTCTGTCATACTATTCAGGTCTGTGCCTAAACTGTTTGAGCTTCTACTTTTAAAAATCCACCTTTCCAGAAATAAGTCTCTTACTGCTTGTTATAGACCCCCCTCAGCCCCCAGCGGTGCCCTGGACACCATATATGAATTAATTGCCCCCCATTTATCTTCAGAGTTTGTACTGTTAGGTGACCTAAACTGGGATATGCTTAACACCTCGGCCACCCTACAATCTAAACTAGATGCCCTCATTCTCACACAAATTATCATGGAACCTACCAGGTACAACCCTAAAGCCGTAAACACGGGAACCGTCATAGATATAATCCTGACCAACCTGCCCACTAAATACAACTCTGCTGTCTTGTACCAGGATCTCAGCGATCACTGCCTCATTGCCTGCGTCCGTAATGGATCTGCGGTAAAAACGACCACCCCTCATCACTGTCAAACGCTCCCTAAAACACTTCAGCGAGCAGGCCTTTCTAATCGACCTGGCCTGGGTATCCTGGAAGGATATTGACCTCATTCCATCAGTATTTTGTAAATGGTTATTCTTTAAAAGTGCTTTCCTCACCATCTTAAATAAGCATGCCCCATTCAAAAAAAAATTGAACTAAGAACAGCCCTTGGTTCACTTCAGACTTGACTGCCCTTGACCAGCACAAAAACATCCTGTGGCGTACTGCATTAGCATTGAATAGCCCCCACGATATGCAACTTGTCAGGGAAGTTAGGAACCAATATACACAAGAAGTTAGGAAAGCAAAGCTAGCTTTTTCAAAGGAAATTTGCATCCTGTAGCACAAACTCCAAAAAGTTCTGGGACACTGTAAAGTCCATGGAGAATAAGAGCACCTCCTCCCAGCTGCCCACTGTACTGAGGCTGGGAAACACTGTCACCACCGATAAATCTACGAGAATTTCAATAAGGATTTTTCTATGGCTGGCCATGCTTTACACCTGGCTACCCCTACCCCGGTCAACAGCTCTGCACCCCCCACAGCAACTCCCCCATTTCTCCTTCACCCAACTCCAGATAGCTGATGTTCTGAAAGAGCTGCAAAATCTGGACCCCTACAAATCAGCTGGGCTAGACAATCTGGACCTTCTCTTTCTAAAATTATCCGCCGCATTTGTTGCAACCCCTATTACTAGACTGTTCAACCTCTCTTTCGTATTATCTGAGATCCCTAAAGATTGGAAAGCTGCCGCGGTCATCCCCTTCTTCAAAGGGGGAGACACTCTAGACCCAAACTGTTACAGACCTATATCTATCCTACCCTGCCTTTCTAAAGTCTTCGAAAGCCAAGTTAACAAACAGATCACTGACCATTTAGAATCCGATCGTACCTTCTCCGCTATGCAATCTGGTTTCCGAGCTGGTCATGGGTGCACCTTAGCCACACTCAAGGTCCTAAACAATATCATAACTGCCATCGATATAAGACGATACTGTGCAGCCGTCTTCATCGACCTGGCCAAGGCTTTCGACTCTGTCAGTCACCACATTCTTATCGGCAGACTCAACAGCTTTGGTTCCTCAAATGACTGCCTCACCTGGTTCACCAACTACTTCTCATATAGAGTTCAGTGTGTCAAATCGGAGGGCCTGTTGTCTGGACCTCTGGCAGTCTCTATGGGGGTGCCACAGGGTTCAATTCTCGGGCCAAGTCTTTTCTCTGTATACATCAATGATGTCGCTCTTGCTGCTGGTGATTCTCTGATCCACCTCTACGCAGACAACATCATTCTGTATACTTCTGGCCCTTCTTTTGACACTGTGTTAACAACCCTTCAGACGAGCTTCAATGCCATACAACACTCCACTTCTGTGGCCTCCAACTGCTCTTAAATGCAAGTAAAACTAAATGCATGCTCTTCAACCAATTGCTGCCCGCACCCGCCCGTCCGTCTAGCATCACTACTCTGGACAGTTCTGACTTAGAATATGTGGACAACTACAAATACCTAGGTGTCTGGTTAGACTGTAAACTCTCATTCCAGACTCACATTAAGCATCTCCAATCTAAAATTAAATCTAGAGTTGGCTTCCTATTTCGCAACAAAGCATCCTTCACTCATGCTGCCAAACATACCCTCGTAAATCCTGCTGACCCTTGACTTCGGCGATGTCATTTACAAAATAGCCTTCAACACTCTATGCAGCAAATTGGATGTAGTTTATCACAGTGCCATCCGTTTCGTCACCAAAGCTCAATATACTACCCACCACTGCGACCTGTATGCTCTCGTTGGCTGGCCCTCGCTTCATATTCATCGCCAAACCCACTGGCTCCAGCTCGTCTATAAGGCTTTGCTAGGTTAAACCCCGCCTTATCTCAGCTCACTGGTCACCATAGCAGCACCCACCCGTATCACGCGCTCCAGCAGGTATATTTGACTATACATTCCCAAAGCCATCTCCTTCTTTGGCCGCCTTTCCTTCCAGTTCTCTGCTGCCAATGGAACGAATTGCAAAAATCACTGAAGCTGGAGTCTTACATCTCCCTCACTAACTTTAACATCAGCTGTCACAGCAGCTTATCGATCATTGCACCTGTACACAGCCCATCTGTAAATAGCCCACTCAACTACCTCATCCCCATATTGTTATTTATTATTTTGCCTTTGCACCCCAGTATCTCTACTTGCAGATTCATCCTCTGCACATCTATCACTCCAGTGCTTAATTGCTAAATTGTAATTATTCCCTCCGTAATCGTACTACATTTGCACACACTGTGTATAGACCTCTCTATTGTGTTATTTGACTGTACGTTTGTTTATCCGATGTGTAACTCTGTTGTTTGTGTCGCACTGCTTTGCTTTATCTTGGCTAGGTCGCAGTTGTAAATGAGAACTTGTTCTCAACTGGCCTACCTGGTTAAATAAAGGTGAAAAAATATATATAGACAGGTGTGTGCCTTTCCAAATCCTATCCAATCAATTTAATTTTTTTATTTTACCTTTATTTAACTAGGCAAGTCAGTTAAGAACAAATTCTTATTTTCAATGACAGCCTAGGAACAGTGGGTTAACTGCCTGTTCAGGGGCAGAACAACAGATTTGTACCATGTCAGCTCAGGGGTTTGAACTTGCAACCTTTCGGTTACTAGTCCACCGCTCTAACCACTAGGTTACCCTGCCACCCGAATTTACCACAGGTGTACTCCTATCAAGTTTTAGAAACATCTCAAGGATGATCAATGGAAACAGGATGCACCTGAGCTCAATTTCTAGTCTCATAGCATGCTTATGTAAATAAGGTATTTGTGTTTTTTTGTTTTTATAAATTTGCACAAATTTCTGAAAACCTGTTTTTGCTTTGTTGTTATGGGGTATTGCATGTAGATTGATTGGCATATAATCCATTTTAGAATAATGCTGTAACGTAACAAAATATGGAAAAAGTCAAGGGGTCTGAATACTTTCTGAATGTACGTCTGTTTGAAGTGTATGCAAATAGATTGTACAATTGGTTAGGCATTTTCAACACATACTTTTCTTAAAAAGACTAGAAGAGAAGAAGTACGTTTCTCCTCAACCCTCAACCATGATAGACTATCATGCATGTTGTTGATGTTAGTTCTGTGTGTGCGGTTTAAGGCAAGGCATGCTGCTTTGTTTTGTGCTCCTTAGACTTTGACCATGCTTCTTTGTTTAACCGGCCTACTAAAGTATTTTGTAGCAAACAAGAGCTCCAATGAAATTACAATCTTAGAAAAAAAGGGTTCCAAAATGGTTATTTCACTGTCACCATAGGAGAAACCTTATTGATTCTAGGTAAAACTATTTTTGTTTCCAGGTAGAACCCTTTTGGGTTCCATGTAGGGTTCTTCAAAGGTTTCTCCTATGGGGACAGCTGGATAACCCTTTTAGGTTCTAGACAGCACCTTTTTTTTTCTTCTAAAATTGTATTTTTCTAAGAATGTGGTTTGTCTTCTTTTCGGCAGTGTTTGCGTACAGTTCTGAGACATGCGCCAGTAACAGGCAGAAGTGCTCGTCCTTCGCTGACTGTAAGGACTACACCAATGGCTACTGCTGCCACTGTAGGCCTGGTTTCTATGGCAACGGCAAGGATTGTGTGGCTGAAGGTAGGAGAAACCCGATACCCAAAGTACATACAGTATTTGTGTAATAAGGGTTAGGGCTATCCTGCTACCTTTCGTTAATGAAACATGTGAAATAAAGTTTTAGAATGATTCAAAATTTCATAATGAAATTGAAAACCTGAATGCTTGACACACAGTCCCACATCAGTTACATTTGAACTTCTATGAATTAAAATCGAATTAAATTAAGTTAATTTCCTTACATTCCACACCCAGGTAAGCCCCAGCGGATGAACGGCAAAGTGAGCGGCCGGGTGTTCGTGGGCAACTCGCCCTCGCCACTGGAGTTTTACAACAATGACCTGCACTCGTATGTGGTGGCCAACGATGGGCGCGCCTACGTGGCCATCAGCACCATCCCGGCCGGCTTGGGACCCTCCCTGCAGCCCCTCTCTTCCCTGGGAGGGGTCATCGGCTGGGCCTTCGCTCTGGAGCAGCCTGGCTATGAGAACGGCTTCAGCATCATCGGTAAGAGCTGGTTCGCCTATTATCTTGCACGTTGTGTCATTAAGAGTTGTTTTAAGGTAAGAGCTGACATTGGGTGAATCACGAAAGGGATTCCTCGCTTCCTTGATTCATAGCGTCTTTCTCAAGACTTCCTTGCCCTGGAGAATGTCCATGAGAAGGGAACTCTGATCTTTTGCTTCAATGCAGCAGGTGATTTGAATACATTAGGCTTTTCTAATGTGAATAGGGTCGCATTTGGTTTTGCTTCTTCTTCCATTGTTGCAAAGGCACCTGGGGCTTGGAACTTGGTTTGCTGTGGTCTAATGAGATGTCCTTCAAAGACCGGTGTGAATGACCGCTGTGGGATTGCTGCTTAGGTCAACATTTATTCAAGTTAAGTTTGATTAGTTTGATTTATTTGCTCTCTTTGAATGACAGTTTTTTTTGTATATGTCCAAAATCTGGCTTACATACTATTTACCTAAACTGCATACTGTGTACTAATAGTACTACACACTGTTAAGAATGTGCTGTTTAGTAAAAACGAATGCAGTAAGCAACAAATATCAGCATACTAGGCTCATCCATACTGAGAATGTGTCATCTAATGCACAATTGCGTTGATTCCCGCCATTCGATCATTTTGCTACAGCACGTCCCCTCAGGTGATTATCAGCTATTGTCAAAAACACACGTTGGTCTCGAAAGACGATTCTATTCCTCACTAGTGTGTAGCGAGTTCTACAAGATTAAAAGCCGAAATGAGTATGACGTCCTGGCATTTAAAGCATACAACATTTTGGACATTTCACATACGTTCTATACATATATATATTTTCCCCCCTACTGTTTAGAACGCAAGTAAGGGTATTCGGACACTGCCAATCTCCTTGCTCAGGGAAAGTACATGCTCTACTGGCCATTTGAGTGGTATACGTGGAAGTTTAAGTGAACTGTGCCAAGTGATTAGGACTATCTTTCTCTTTTTGATACATTCCTCAACAAGTTGAACTCCACTTTAGTCTTCCACTTGGACGTAAAAAAAAAAATGTAACCTCTATTTAACAAGGCATGTCAGTTAATTAAGAACAAATTCTTATTTACAATGACGGCCTACCCTGGACGACGATGGGCCAATTGTGCGCCACCCTATGGGACTCCCAATCATGGCCAGATGTGATGCAGCCTGGATTTGAACCAGGGACTATAGTGACACACTCCTCTTGCACTGAGATGCAGTGCCTTAGACCGCTGCACCACTCGGAAGCCCATGATTTGTTGGTAGAACGATGATGGGTAAAATTATGGGGAATTTGTTCTGTGTTCCCGTTTTCGGTGCATTTTTCTGCTTTTCGGGCCTCAAAATGTTGCTCCAGCTCATTGCTTCCAGCTGACTTCACTTCTTTCAAAATGTTCCCCTTTGATGTGTAATGTTGTTGGCTCCAGGGAGAACCAAAAGTCGGGGGATATACTCAAGGGTATGGGTGAGGATGTAGAATTAAGTTGCCCCTAAATGCTGATCTTCAGTACGGCTAGGTTTTGTGTTTCATCACATAATGGTTGAGCTTTTGGGTAAGGCAAGACGATCCTACATTTGTGCTCAGGAGCTGAAGAGAACATATGAGACTTGGTTATCTCTCACTTTCCTTCTCCCACCACCATCTCTGCTCACGCGCACACAAACACCCTCAACTGTCCCCCCCCCCCTCCCCCAGGTGGCGTGTTCTCCAGGCAGGCCGAGGTGACCTTCTTACCGGGCAACGAGAGGCTGACCATCAAGCAGGAGTTCAAGGGCGTCGACGAGCACGACCACCTGGTGGTGAGCACCGAGCTGGAGGGCCGTCTCCCTGAGGTCCCACACGGCTCCACTGTCCAGATCGACCCATACAAGGAGCTCTACCAGTATGGCAGTAACCGTAAGTCATGACCACACCAATATAACTTGGAATGCAGTCAATTCCATTTCAATTGAGTCAATTCACAAAAATGATTTTGATCTCCTGAATTGAGTAACCCCAAACCTGGAACTCAACACTGTCACAGTTTGTAATACATCTAATCACATAAGAAAGGTCAGCATTAATCCCAATGTTGTTATTAGTCCAAATGCTCTTACGTGCGACCAGGTAGTAGTCTATCTTATTCTTTTCATGAGACACATAGTCTTAGAAACACTTTTGGCAGCAATTTCAGCTGTGAGTCTTCTTGGGTAAATTCTCTAAGAGCTCTGCACACCTGGATTGCGCAATATTTGGCCATTATTCTTTTAAAAAATCTTCAAGCTCTTTCAAGGTGTCATATTCAAGTCTTGCCATAGATTTTCAAGCAGATTTAAGTCAAAACTAACTTGGTAAAGCAACTCCAGTGTAGACTTGGCCTTGAGTTTTAGGTTGTCCTTCTGAAAGGTGAATTCCTCTCCCAGTGTTTGTTGGAAAGCAGAATGAACCAGGTTTTCCTCTAGGATTTTGCCCGTGATTAGCTCCATCCTGTTTCTATTTATCCTGAAAACTTCCCAGTCTTTGCCTCGAGAATACCCATACCATGATGCAACCACCACAATGCCTGACAATAAGGAGGCAATTACTCAGTGATGTGTTGTGTTGGATTAGCCCCAAACACAAGACTTTCCATTTAGGCCAAAAAGTATATTCCTTTGCGTGCTTTTATTGCAGTAGTATTTTCTTGCCTGGTTGCATACAGAATACATGTTTTGGACTATTCTGTATATATTCTGCACATTTTTATTCTTAATTTAGGTCATTATTGTGGAGTCACTACAATGTTGTTGCTCCATCCTCAGTTCTCTCCCATCACAGCCGTTTTAAAATCACCAATGGCCTCATGGTGAAATCACTGAGCAGTTTCCTTCCTGTCCTGCAGCTCAGTTCAGAAGAACAACTGTATCTTTGATGTGCCTGGGTGGTTCAATACATCATCCACAGCATACTTATTACTAGCTAATGCTTAAAGAGATATTCATTGTCTGACTTGTTGTTGTTACCAATCTACCAATGGAAAAGCTCTTTGTGGTTGAAATTCAACACTTGACTGAGGGACCTTACAGATATTGTATATATGGGGGGGAGAGGAAGGGGTAGTCATAAAATATTAATGTCAACCCTTATTATTTCACACAATGTGATTTGTTAAGCGAAATTTGACTCCTGAACTAATTTAGGCTTGGCTGAACAAAAGGGGTGAATTATTATGCAACAACTGTATTCATTTGAGATTTTTTTTTAAAACATTTTCTTTTCACTTATTATTAGTCACACCATTATGGACTATTTGGACTATTTGGTCTAGATCAATGACAAAAAATCGAAATGAAATCTATTTCAATCAAATCAAAATCCAATCAAAATCCAATCCAACTTCGTAACGCAACAAAATGTGGGACAAAAAAGCCAAGGGGATGAATACTTATGATACCAACTGTATATGGATGTTCAATGTAGCAACGTTCCACTTCTTCAAATTCTCTTCAGGGATCACCTCCTCCTCCAACCGCGACTACACCGTGAGCCTACTGGACGGCAGCGTCCAGACCAAGACCTACCAGTGGCGTCAGACCATCACCTACCAGAGCTGTCCCAATGACGAGGCGGTCAGGGCTGTGCAACCTACCCAGCAGCTCAGCGTCGACCAGATCTTCGTCATGTACGACTCGGGCAACCAGCTGATCCGCTACGCTATGAGCAACAAGATCGGCTCCATCCACGGTGAGTAGAACCCCTTGTGTTACAGCTAACCTTTGTTCATGTTCTCCTATAATGTTATTCCGCTAATGTTCTGCTAGTTGTGTTAACCTTCTGTTAATATTCTGCTAATGTTCTGCTAACCATCTGCTAACAGGATTGGGCCCATCCTCAGTGAGTATAGCCTGTAATGTAAATACTGATAATCTTCAGCTAACGTTGGGCTTATGTTCTGCTATATTTCTGCTAACTTTCCCGCTACATCTGGCTTATCCGCTATGTTTGGCTGGATGTGGCTGTAAGACAGACACCTGATGCTTAAATTTAAATGGTGGTGGAAACCCTGCGTGGATTTGCAACAAGATCATATGATCGATGTTAATAATGACAGGCAAACAGGAGTACCAAGAAGGACAATCAAGGCAAAATAACATTGCTGTGGATGGAATCCCAGTCTCCACACAAGACCTGGATGGAATCTGAGGAGAAAGTGAGAAAAATGACCATTATTCCTCCACCAAAATGTACAGTTGGCACTATCCATTCAGGCAGGTAGCGTTCTCCTTCTCCTGACACAGATTTGTCTGTCGGACTGCCAGATGGTGAAGCATGATTCATCACTCCAGATAAAGCATTTCCACTGCTCCAGAGTCCAATGGCGGCGAGCTTTACATCACTCTAGCCAATGCCTGGCATTGCGCATGGTGATCTTAGGCTTGTGTGTGGCTGCTCGGCCATGGAAATCCATTTCATGAAGCTCCCGACGAACAGTTATTGTTCTGACGTTGCTTCCAGAGGCAGTTTGGAACTTGGTAGTGAGTGTTGCAACCGAGGAAAAGACGATTTTTAAGCAGTACCCGCTTCAGCACTCGGCGGTCCCATTCTGTGAGATTTGTGTGGCCTACCACTTCACAACTGAGCCGTTGTCAATCCTAGACGTTTACTCTTCACAATAACAGCACTTACAGTTCACCGGGGCAGAAATCTGACAAACTCACTTGTTGGAAAGGTGCTATCCTTTGACGCTGCCACGTTGAAAGTCTGGTTTTACTGAAATAGCCGAATCAACAAATTTGAAGGGGTGTCCACATACTTTTGTGTATATATAGTGTATGTTAGCCATCACTGAGACTCACTTAGATAATTAATTTGACAACACAGCAGTAGCAATACAGGGATATAACATCCCAAAAAAGACGTGTCTCTGTATACAATGCATTCAATGCATTCTTAAAGTATTCAGACCCCTTCCCCTTTTTCACGTTTTCTTACATTACAGCGTTATTCTAAAATAGATTAAAATACATTTTTCCCCTCATCAATCTACATACAATACCCAATAATGACAAAGTGAAAACAGGTTTTTATAAATGTTTAAATGTATTGAAATAAAAAAACAGAAATACCTTACATAAGTATTTGCTATTTACAGACCCTTTGCTATGAGACTCAAAATTGAGCTCAGGTGCATTCTGTTTCCATTGATTATCCTTGAGATTGCATATGATTTGTGGAGATGGGAGAACCTTCCAGAAGGACAACCATCTCTGCAGCACTCCACCAATCAGGCCTTTATTTCATAGTGGCCAGATGGAAGCCACTTCTCAGTAAAAGGCAGATGACAGGCCGCTTGGAGCTTGCCAAAAGAGACCTAAAGGACTTTCGGACCATGAGAAACAAGATTCCCAGGTCTGATGAAACCAAGCTTGAATTCTTTGGCCTGAATGCCAAGCGTCACGCCTGGAGGAAACCTGGCACCATCCTTACGGTGAAGCACGGTGGTGGCAGCATCATGTTGTGGGGATGTTTTTCAGCGGCAGGGACTGGGCAACTAGTCAGGATCGAGGGAAAGATGAACGGAGCCAAGTACAGAGAGATCCTTGATGAAAACCTGCTCCAAGCACTCAGGGCCTCAGACTGGGGTGAATGTTCACCTTCCAACAGGACAATGACCCTAAGCACACAGCCAAGACAATGCAGGAGTGGCTTCAGGACAAATCTCTGAATGTCTTTGAGTGGCCCAGCCAGAGTCCGGACTTAAACCTGATCAAATATCACTGGAGAGACCTGAAAATAACTGCAGTCATCCAACCTGACAGAGCTTGAGGGATCTGCAGAGAAGAATGGGAGAAACTCCCCAAATATAGGTGTGCCAAGCTTGTAGCGCCATACCCAAGAAGTCTCAAGGCTGTAATCGCTGAGAAGGGTGCTTCAACAAAGTACTGAGAAAAGGGTCTGAATACTTATGTAAATGTAATATTTCAGATGTTCATTTTTAATACATTTGTAAAAAAAAATCTAAAAACCTATTTTTGTTTTGTCATTATGGGGTATTGTGTTTAGACTGATGAGGGATAAAAACCCCCAAAAAATCTATAATAAGGCTGTAACGTAACAAAATGTAGAAAAAGTCAAGGGGTCTGAATACTTTCCGAATGCACTGTATGTTCAGAGCCAAATTCCAGTGAAGCTCAGAGATCATACCTTGCCAACGGTTGTTCCAGTGTTGTGGTTTCAGGTTCATCTGCCTCATCTAAAGCCTTCTTTTGTGGTGCTGCTACTGGCCACCAAGTGCTAACATTCATTATCCGGATAATATATGTGCAATGCTTGATAGTGTATATGATGTTAATAACAGAGAGGTCTATTTTCCGGGTGACCTAAAAATATAGGTTTTCATCAAGTTGTCCCGCTCATGAAGAAACTGCTTACTGTAACCAATGCCTATAATCTGCTTCAGGTTATTAATCAAGCTACAAACAGTACAGGAACTACTGTATATCATCCACGTGTATTGATTATATTTTTTGTAATGCTTTCAGAACTTTGTTCTAAAGGTGCATCCACACCCATTGGATGTAGTGACCACAATATAATAGCTGCATCCAGAAAAGCCAAGGTTCCAAAGGCAGGGCCTAAAATAGTGTTTAAGAGATCATACAACAATTTTTGTAGTGATTCCTATGCTGAAGATGTAAAGAAGATTGATTGGTCAAATGTGTGTAGTGGGGAGCATCCAGACGCTGTAATACATTTCTGAAATTGCTCCTTCCAGTTATTGATAAACATGCACCTATTAAGAAACGGACTGTTAGAACTGCTGAGACGCCGTGGATCGATGAGGAAGTGAAAAAAAGAGTGGAGTGGCTAATGTGTCTTGCTGCACACCTGATTGGCAAACCTACTGTAAATAGAGAAATGGTGTGACTAAACTAAACTAAAGAAGAAGAAACTGTATTATGAAACTATGATAAAATATATAAAATATGATGGAAAAAAAAGCTTTGTAGAGCATTAGATTCAATTATGGGCAGAAAGACTAATTCAACACCGTCTTTTATTGAATCAGATAGCTCATTCGTCACGAAACCCTGTGATGTGGCCAATTATTTCAACAACTACTTAATTGGCAAAGTGGGCAAATTCAGGCATTAAAACTCCAAAAACAAACTGTGAGCCATCATATTCATGCATAAAATACCTAATTATGAAAGAAAAGCAAGGTTCATTTAAACGTCATAAAGTTAGTGTGGAAGAGGTGAAAAAAAATGGAGAAACCACCTGTTATTGACAACTTCGATGGAAAGCTCCTGGGGATAGTAACGGAATATGTTTGCCGCTCCTATGTCTCATATCTTCGGTATGAGCTTGGAGAAATAAAAAAAATCTAAAAATCTCAGACCTGAAGGGAAGCTAAAGTCATTACGCTACCCATGAATGGTAAAGCGCTCTTTTCTGGTTCTAATAGCAGATCAATAAGTCTACTGCTGGCTTGAGAAAACGTTCGGAAAAAATTGTGTTTGACCAGATACAATGTTATTTCTTCATGAACAAATGAACAACAGACTTTAAGCATGCCCAGAGAGAAGGGCATTCTGCACACACTGCACTAATACAAATGACTGAAAGAAATGGATAATACACAGACGATGGGAGCTGTACTGTTAGATTGCAGTGCAGCCTTTTGATATTGACCCTAATCTGTTAGCGGAAAAATGTATGTGTTATGGCTTTACACGCATATCATGGATTAAAAGCTATCTATCTAATACGACACAGAGGGATTTCTTCAATGGAAGCCTCTCTAACGTAATACATGTAAAGTGTGAAATTCCGCAAGCCCCGTTACTGTTTTCTAGCCTCAAACAAAGCCTGCGTGTCTATGTATGATGAGTATTCAACCCTATACACATCAGCGGCCACAGCTAGCGAAATCACTGCAACTCTGACTCTGGGGGAAGTAGATTAAGGGCCTCATTGCCGAAATCCCGAAGTATCCCTTTAAGCTCTAGACCTAAGATGGACCTGGTTATGAAAAATGTGACTATAGAACAAGTTGAGGAAACTAAACTTCCTGGTGTCACCGTAGACTGTGAATGGTCTTGGTCGAGGTATATTGATTCAATTGTTGACAAGACGGGGAGCTGGGGAAAGGAGATGCTCAGCATTCTTAACACCACAACTGGCCGAACAAGTCATACGGGCTGTAGTTGAATCATATCTTGTCTACTTCCTAGTAATATGGTCAGGTGCTGCAAAGAAAGACATAATAAAGCTAAATCTGGCTCAAAACAGAACAGCACGTCTTGCCCTGCAATGTTCCAAGAGATCTAATGTCAACAAAATTCATGTTGGCCTTTCCTGGCTCGAAGTACAGGAGACATTGTCTGCATCGCTTCTCAATTTTGTTAGAAATATTAAGGTGTTAAAAACTCCAAACCGTCTATTCAATCCACTGACACACAGCTCTGACAGACATTCATATGCCACAAGGCATGCAACTAAAGGTATCTTCATAGTCCCTAAAGCCCCAAAAGATGAATGTCAATGATAGCATGGAACTCCCTGCCGTCTCAAATCACTCAATCAAGCAACAGTGGTTTAAAAAACAAACAAATTAAGCAGCACATCACAGCACAACGCCTCTGACCTAAATAGCTGTAGCATCTCCCTCCCGAGCACATCTGGCAGTCAAGTTAAAGTTAAGATGTGCCCTTGGCATCAGGTTATCAAGAACTGCTCAGAGAAAGCAATTGTAAGCAAAGCCCCAGTGCAGTAAGGACTTAGTGGTCTGGTCAGCTTATTGATGTTAGTGAGAAGAGCAAAGTTTCCGAAAGTGTATTTTGTTTTGTGACTGGTGGATGCTGCTGTGTGTGAGTGTGGTGTGGGGAATGACAATGGAAATTCAAAAACAAGTTAATGAGAACCCGGAGGAAACTCCATAAGAGAATCGGACGAAACTCCGTATCAAGGGGACTTTATTCATTTTATGAATAAGTCCGAAAGCCACGCACTGTACATTAATTAGCTAACCCTTTACGGGCAGATAGATTGTAACACGGCAAATGTTTGGTTTAGCTCATCTCAATAGACTAGACGGGGACAAGGACATATGTGAAGCCCATCTGATGATAATGACGACTGTTCAATTTATTGAACGGAGTGGAGTGATGGATCTCTAAAAAGTCCACATATGTAGCTAAAGGATTACATTTAAACTTGCACTTGCATTCAGTAGCATCTATGAATCGCAATATTATTATGAAACATATTGACGTCAAACGGGAAAACCAAAGAGACCGGTGGTTCCTAATGTTGTGAGATTCTTGCTGGTGTTTCCAGAACAGCTGGTTCTAAGAGATTCGGATTCAGGACCTGCGATTGTAACAGTATACATTTTCCGAACAGATTCTTCTGTCTCTACTCATACGTGTGTCTTCTTTAGACATCTGGGGGATGTTGTTACCACTCATTTGTTGTCTCAATGGACCATCGTATTACATACATTTCGCTTCAAGAGCGTTTGAATTCCTGACTATACACAGTATGGAATGTCGAGCCAAATGAATAGCAATTATCTGTAGTGTAACATTATCCGTAGTTAAACCAAAAACCTAGTGTTGTTGTATTTCCTCAGCTGGCCTTTCTAAGACACCCAAATCCTTGACAGGGTAAAGGTTAGCGGATAAGGTAAACAAGGGGCCGTGCTTCAGTTCACACAAGGTTATTTACTGCAGGTAGGAGGTGTAAGAAGAAGGGGAGAGAGGGGGGGGGGCAAGAGGAAGGCACCGGGAGAGGGGTAAAGGTACATAGGGGATGGCCGGGGGTGGCGATCAGGGGGCCGGGGGTAGGTTATGCAAGCAAACTTGACTCAGCTGGAGTTTATTGGCCAAAGTGGAACATCTGTGCCGAGTTTCCTGTGAGGACGCAATGGGGTCTGTAGGAGCAGGGACTTCAAACGTGCCCCCCCCTCCCCAATAAGCAGCTGTCTGATAAGCAGTCGGCGCATCTAACAGCCAGGAGAGGTGTCTTACATGCCTGTGTGTACAAAACTGAGACGTGTGTTTAATGTCACTACATCTTGTCCAGCTATTCCACAGCGTAAGCCATTTCCAACAATAACTAACGTGAGGGTTACTGGGAATCGATTAATTTCAGGTTGTAGTACTATACTGTGGCTTTTCAGACTGAAGTATCCAAAGACTGAAGTAGCTCCAAAGTAGAACTCCCCTGATCCCTTGTTTTACAAAATCCATCATCTGAAAACAGCCACACAAAAGCCTTACTGAAGAACTATATGTAGCTTATAAGTGAATTGCAACCAATTAGTCCATTCCATGTTTACTGCAACTATTTCACTTAAATTCTAGCTATAACATCAGAACGATCCCTGAACTAGGCATTGATGGCATCACCCACTAACACGGAACCCACTGCTGCCCCTCAAGAGAACGGACGTTTGTTTTGATTGACAGGTGACCCACCAGAGCAGAACCCATGTTTCACCGGCAGACACGGCTGCGACACCAATGCCGCCTGCAGACCCGGAGAAGGCGTCCAGTTCACCTGCGAGTGTTCCACTGGTTTCACTGGGGACGGACGTCAATGCTATGGTAGTGGCCCTGCACACTATACATATCAGCTTAAACCTACACCAGCTGATGCATAAGGGACATGGGGAATAGTCTTGAAGTTTGGGTTATACTTTATTTTACCTATTTATCTGGTAATTCATTAAAGAATGCATGGTAATAACTTTATTACATTGTTATTATCTAATAAACTTATTGGTTTCATGGGGATTCTTTGAACTAAAGACTACTTGGCACCATTTAGTGGTGACCAATTTCCTTAAATGATTTCAATAGCAAAGTATACCAATTGTAGCAATTTTTTGAGTAAATACTAGCTGCAATAGGACTGAAAGTGAAGTTGCCCTAGATATTGATCTTCGGTCAGTTTAGCAATTTCCCCACTGAGGATTGGGGGAAGATTGGGCTGAAAACAGCTCATTACATTTCATTTGACTGATCTTCATAAAATAGGTAATATTGGTAAGATGACATCTTAATAGCAGGGATCATGATATTGCATTTAGCTTATTTTGTACTTTCTAAGAACTCAGATGCTTTACATCAGTAAAGGGCAAGACCGCACAAAGAGAGAAACAAGTATTACAGGACTGAGACTGTAGCACAGGAAAACAAGCAATGTCATCAGGAATGCCCCATCACTAATAATTCATATTATTAATATACTGTAATGTACAGTATATTGCTACATAAACTACAAATGACACAAATGATCACATTAAATCATGTATTACAAATATGCAATGAAATAATGTAAGTATTATTATGGCTGTTGATATGACTTGCGGTAAACATGAATCTGGTGCAACAGAATTGCCCTCGGGACAAATAAAGTTGTTTTGAATTGGATTGAGTTAAGTTGAATTGAATTGAATGTGCTCATTTTGTAGACATTGACGAGTGCAGAGAGACACCCGAGATCTGTGGTTCTCACGCCGTATGCAACAACCAACCGGGAACATTCCGCTGCGAGTGTGTGGATGGTTTCCAGTTCGCCAGCAATGGCAAGACCTGTGTCGGTATGTAGTGCTGAAAAAGTGTGTTTGCAGCTGTGTTGGTCTTTGCTTGGATGGCCCCCAAAATAACTGTTGTAGCTCACACAACTTAATACACACTTAAATACACTAACTGTTTACCGATTTTTTCATAGCATCTATATTCATCTTCAGCTCCAATTTAAGAGTTTCTGTGCAATATCAGTCTATTAATCTGTTGTTTTCATTAGTCTATCAAACCGTCTACAGAGAACTTTCTCACATTTGCTACTACTTTTTATGGTTTTAGTTTAATCAAACTAATGATTCAGGGGATTTCTGTCTCCACCAAGTCTAAAATCTGCCTCCCTTTCCCCCCTATCCCTTGTAGAAGTGGACCGTCCCATAGACCACTGCCAGAGGGGTACCAATAACTGCGACATCCCAGAGCGGGCACGTTGTAGCTACACGGGGGCGTCTGCCTATATTTGCTCCTGTCTCTCCGGATTCGTGGGTGATGGTCATACTTGCCAGGGTAGGGTGACACTTGTGTGTGTGTTTGAGGGTGCATGTTTAATTATTCTTGTGGGGACAAGAAACCCAAAAAGAAAAATTGGACCAACTGGGGACATTTTGTTGGTCCTCACAAGGTCAAATGCTATTTCTAGGGGGTTTAGGGTTAAGGTTAGAATTAGTGTTAGGGTTAGGAGCTAGAGTTAGAGTACGGGTTAAGTTTAGGGTTAGGGGTTAGGGAAAATAGGATTTTGAATGGGACTGAATTGTGTGTCCCCACAAGGTTAGCTGTACAAGTGTGTGTGTGCTGTGTATGCGTCCGTGCTGTGTGTGTGTGCGTGTGTGTGTGCGTGTGTGCGTGCGTGCGTGCTTGGTGGCAGCCTGTTTTCTGAGGTTGAAGCACTGTTTTTTTTTTTTACTAATAAAATGATTCATTTGACTTAAATGATCTGAACTCACTCACAGGAATAATATTTATTTGTCATTAGGTCTTAACCTTTTTTAAAATGTTTTATTTGTTATTAGGGGGTAGATCAGCTTTAATATTGCAGGTAGATTGTAGCTTCCATCAATGTAATTGTCTGCATCATTTCCAATCCCCAATATATTTTTTTGTAAATATATGTACAGTACAAGTCAAACGTTTGGACACCTAATCATTCAAGGGTTTTTCTTTATTTGGACTATTTTCTACATTGTAGAATAATAGTGAAGACATCAAAACTATGAAATAAGACATGGAATCACTTAGTAACATAAAAAGTGTTAAACAAATAAAACAACTTTTTTTAATTGGAGATTCTTCAAAGTATCGACCCTTTGCCTATCAGGTATCAAGGTAAGACCCAGATGCAGACCGTGTCGAAGTAACAATGTTTACTACAGCAACAGCGGCATCGGAACAGGCTCAGGTCTGGCAGAGGTCTGTAATCCAGAGGTGGGGCAAAGATACAGGCAGGCAGGCTCCCCCAGGCAGGCTCAGGGGCAGGCAGAGTGGTCAGGTGGGTGGGTACAGGGTCAGGACAGGCAAGGGTCAAGAACCAGGAAGACGAGAAAAGAGAGACTGGGGAATTGCAGGAGCTGACACAAAAACTCTGGTTGGCTTGACAAACAAGGCGAACTGGCAACAGACGAACCGAGAACACCTGTATAAATACACAGGGGATAATGGGGAAGATGGGCAACACCTGGATGGGGTAGAGACAATCACAAAGACAGGTGAAACAGATCAGGGTGTGACATTGCCTTGATGACAGCTTTGCACACTCTTGGTATTCTTGGTATTAAGCTCAGGTCTACCCTGTTTTTATCCTTGAGATGTTTCTACAACTTGTTTGGAGTTTACCTGTGGTAAATGCAATTGATTGGACATGATTTGGAAAAGCACACACCTGTCTATGTAAGGTCCCACAATTGTTAGTGCATGTCAGAGCAAAAACCAAGCCATGAGGTTGGAGGAATTGTCTGTAGAGCTCCTAGACAGGATTGTGTCGATGCACAGATCTAGGGAATGGTACCAAAAACATTTCTGCAGTATTGAAGGTCCCCAAGGACACAGTGGCCTCCATCATTCTTAAATGGAAGAAGTTTGGAACCACCAAGACTCTTCCAAGAGCTGGCCCTCCGGCCAAACTGAGCAATCAGGGGAGAAGGGCCTTTGTCAGGGAGGTGACCAAGAACCCGATGGTCACGCTGACAGGGCTCCGGAATTCCTCTGTGGAGATGGGAGAATCTTCCAGAAGGACAACCATCTCTGCAGCACTCCACCAATCAGGCCTTTATGGTAGAGTGGCCAGATGGAAGCCACTCCTCCGTAGAAGACACATGACAGCCTGCTTGGAGCTTTCCAAAAGGCACCTGAAGACTCTCAGAAACAAGATTCTCTGGTCTGATGAAACCAAGATTGAACTATTTGGCCTGAATGTCAAGCGTCACGTCTGGAGGACACCTGGCAACATCCCTACGGTGAAGCTTGGTGGTGGCAGAGTCATGCTGTGGGGATGTTTTTCAGGGGCAGGGACTGGGAGACTGTCCTTGAGTGGCCCAGCCAGAGCCCGGACTTGAACCCGATCAAACATCTTTGGAGAGACCTGAAAATAGCTGTGCAGCAACACTCCCTATCCAGCCTTGAGAGCTTGAGAGGATTTGCAGAGATGAATGGGAGAAACTCGCCAAATACAGGTGTGCCAAGCTTGTAGCTTCGTACCCAAGAAGACTCGAGGCTGTAATCGCTGCCAAAGGTGCTTCAGCACAGTACTGAGTAAAGGGTCTGAATTCTTATGTACATTTGATTTTTTAGTTTTTACAAATTTGTAAACATTTCTAAAAACCTGTTTTCACTTTGTCATCAGATTGATGAGGGAAATATCTATTCACTCCATTTAAGAATAATGCTGTAAAGTAATAATGTGGAAAAAGTAAAGGGGTCAGTATACTTTCCGAATGCACTGTATGGACAGTACCAAAATAAATGATCTAATAACTGTCTCTTCCCAGCAGAGCTGGGGAGGTTGAATCACCCATATACAGTTGAAGCCAGAAGTTTGCATACACCTTAGGTTCCCACAAGCTTGTTGGGTCAATTTTGGCCCATTCCTCCTGACAGAGCTGGTGTAACTGAGTCAGGTTTGTAGGCCTCCTTGCTCGCACACACTTTTTCAGTTTTGCCCACAAATTTTCTGTAGGATTGAGGTCAGGACTTTGTGATGGCCACTCCAATAACTTGACTTTGTTGTCCTTAAACCATTTTGCCACAACTTTGGAAGTATGCTTGGGGTCATTGTCCATTTGGAAGACCCATTTGCGACCAAGCTTTAACTTCCTGACTGATGTCTTGAGATGTTGCTTCAATATATCCACATAATTTTCCTACCTCATGATGCCATCTATTTTGTGAAGTGCACCAGTCCCTCCTGCAACAAAGCACCCCCACAACATGATGCTGCCAACCCCGTGATTCACGGTTGGGATGGTGTTCTTCGGCTTGCAAGCCTCCCCCTTTTTCCTCCAAACAAAACGATGGTTATTATGGCCAAACAGTTCTATTTTGTTTCATCAGACCAGAGGACATTTCTCCAAAAAGTAAGATCTTTGTCCCCATGTGTAGTTGCAAACCGTAGTCTGACTCTTTTTTTATGGCAGTTTTGGAGCAGTGGCTTCTTCCATGCTGAGCGGCACTTTTCACACCAATGTACGTTCATCTCTAGGAGACAAAGCGGTATCTCTTTCCTGAGTGGTATGACGGTTGTGTGGTCCCATGGTGTTTATACTATTGTTTGTACAGATGAATGTGGTACCTTCAAGCGTTCCCAAGGATGAACCAAACTTGTGGAGGTCTACAATTTTTTTTCTGAGGACTTGGCTGATTTCTTTTGATTTTCTCATGATGTCAAGCAAAGAGGCACTGAGTTTGAAGGTAGGCCTTGAAATACATCCACAGGTACACCTCCAATTGACTCAAATTATGTCAATTAGCTTACCAGAAGCTTCTAAAGCCAGTCATCATTTTCTGGAATTTTCCAAGCTGTTTAAAGGCACAGTCAAGTAAGTGTATGTAAACTTCTGACCCACTGGAATTGTGATACTGTGAAATAATCTGTCTGTAAACAGTTGTTGGACACATTACTTCTGTCATGCACAAAGTAGATGTACTAACCGACTTGCCAAAATTATTTGTGGAGTGGTTGAAAAACGAGTTTTAATGACTCCAACCTAAGTGTATGTGAACTTCCGACTTCAACTGTATATAACATTCTATTGGTTTCAATAGTATTGTACAATAATTCAAATGGAAAAATTCTAAGTTTTGAATCTGGCTAATAACGGTCCTCTAAGTACAGTATATAAAAAAATGTTTGGTGTACCTCCACTGTTATGCCATCCAGCCCTGGAGTTTTCCCAGACCTAAACACTTGAATTGCATCAAGAAGTTTTTCCTCTGTAATTTAGCCTTCACATGAGTATTTCTGTACAACTGTTTATTTTACTTTATTAATAGAAAATACATCCATACAGGTGAATTTGGTTAGTGGATATGAAGGAGACTGAAACAAAAATATGCTTAAAGTACTTTATTTCCTCTTTCAAAATATAGTTTGGTGAATCATGGGTGACTCTGTCATTTGTGACAAGTTTCAGTAAATTATTTTTGGCAGCATGTTGAAGATTAAAAAATTATTTGGTGCATTTTTCTCCATATTCCATCCAGTTCGCTTCATTTTTTATAATATATTACACATAATTTTTCTTGAACAAGTTCCTCCATTACTTTTTGCTTTTCTTCTAACTTATTCTGAGCCTCTATGGTTAAGTTTTTATTGCTATCTATCTGTTCTGTTAGTCCTTCCATTTCCTTTGTTAATATGGACTCTTTTGACCGAAATTGCTTTTGAGTACTGAATTTCATGGCCCCTAAAGGCACATTTAAAAGTGTCCCATACAATTAGGGGATCTGCTGTACCTATGTTATGTCTGAAAAAGTCAGTTATAAATTATTCTGTCCTAGTTAAAAACAAGTTATCATCCCATAGGCTTTGATTACATTTCCAATATCCTCGCACACGTGTAAATTCTGTAAGAGTAATATAAATGGCAATTATTTGATGGTCTAACCGCATTCTGTCCCCTATAAGCACTTTTTAAACTTTTGGTGCCAGAGAGAATGACATAAGAAAGTAGTCAAGACGACTAGCTTGATTGAGCCTCCGCCATGTATATCTCACTAGGTCAGGATTTTTACTCCTCCATATATCCAATAGTTTCAATATATCCATGGCATTCTTGATTTCCTTAAGGGTGATAGTTTGAAGTGTGATTTATTTTACTGTCCTTAGAGGTATTTAAAACCTTATTATAATCTACCACCATAATAGTCTTGTATTGCTTATTGGGTTGATCAATTATTATATATATTTTCAAAGAAGCGTGGATCATCATTGTTTGGAGTTAATGAGCTATATCTGTTTATGGTTCAATAACATATTTAAAATCATCCATGTACCTAGAGGATCTGTTTGGACAATTTGCACATTCGGATCAAAATTACTGTTAATTAATATCATCACCCTTTTAAATTTCTTTGCCCATGGGTGAAATATATTTTGCCGCCCCAGTCCTTTTTCCACACAACTTCATCTAAAATTGTTGAATGAGTTTCCTGTAAACACTAGATATTATATTTCCTCTGATTATTTCTTATTATTATCTGTTACACCATTACAATTATAACTGGCTATTCTTATTTCACAATTTACCATAATGAGATACAAGTTTCAAATCTAAACTCAGCAAAAAAAGAAATGTCCCCTTTTCAGGACCCTGTCTTTCAAAGATAATTCGTAAAAATCCAAGTAACTTCACAGATCTTCATTGTAAAGGGTTTAAACACTGTTTCCCATGCTTGTTCAATGAACCATAAACAATTAATGAACATGCACCTGTGGAACGGTCGTTAAGATACTAACAGCTTACAGAAGGTAGGCAATTAAGGTCGCAGTTATGAAAACTTAGGACACTAAAGAGGCCTTTCTACTGACTCTGAAAAACACCAAAAGAAAGATGCCCAGGGTCCCTGCTCATCTGTGTGAATGTGCATTAGGCATGCTGCAAGGAGGCATGAGGACCACATATGTGGCCAGGGCAATAAATTGCAATGTCCGTACTGTGAGAGGCCTAAGACAGCGCTACAGGGAGACAGGACGGACAACTGATCGTCCTCGCAGTGGCAGACCACGTGTAACAACACCTGCACAGGATCGGTACATCCAAACATCACACCTGCAGGACAGGTACAAGATGGCAACAACAACTGCCCAAGTTACACTAGGAACGCACAATCCCTCCATCAGTGCTCAGACTGTCCGCAACAGGTTGAGAGAGGCTGGACTGAGGGCTTGTATGCCTGTTGTAAGGCAGGCTGTAACGTGACAAAATATGGAAAAAGTCATTGGACCAGACAGGACTGTCAAAAGGTGCTCTTCGCTGATGAGTCACGGTTTTGTCTCACCACTGGTGATGGTCGGATTTGCGTTTATCGAGGTGGAGGGTCCGTCATGGTCTGGGGTGGTGTGTCACAGCATCATCGGACTGAGCTTGTTGTCATTGCAGGCATTCTCAACGCTGTGCGTTACAGGGAAGACATCCTCCTCCCTCATGTGGTACCCTTCCTGCAGGCTCATCCTGACATGACCCTTCAGCATGACATTGCCACCAGCCATCCTGCTCATTCTGTGCATGATTTTCTGCAAGACAGAAATGTCAGTGTTCTGCCATGGCCAGCGAAGAGCCCGGATCTCAATCCCATTGAGCACGTCTGGGACCTGTTGGATCGGAGGGTGAGGGCTAGGGCCATTGCCCCCCAGAAATGTCCTGGAACTTTCAGGTCCCTTGGGGGAAGAGTAGGGTAACATCTCACAGCAAGAACGGGCAAATCTGGTGCAGTCTATGAGGAGGAGATGCACTGCCGTACTTAATGCAGCTGGTGGCCACTCCAGATACTGACTGTTACTTTTGATTTCTCCCCCTTTGTTCAGGGACACATTATTCAACATGTCTGGGGAGCTTGTTCAGTTTCTCTCAGTATGTTGAATCTTATGTTCATACAAATATTTACACATGTTAAGTTTGCTGAAAATTAACACAGTTGACAGTGAGGACATTTTTTAAATTTATCATAAAATAATATATAATTTTGTTTATTTATCATAATATATGTGTGTAAACTCACCATTAAAAAGTACCATAATGATTGAGTTTCCATAGCTATACCATGATATTTGCATTGCTACTAAGTAAACCTCCAATTGTTCCCCACTATTCCACCCAATAAAACCCCTCCCTGTCCCAAGATGGGTTGTCGTCCCAGTGACCGGCAGACCACCCCCGTCACCCCGGATCCCAGGGACCCCGAAAGACCGGGACCCATCCTTCGAAAAGAGCACACAGTGCCACCGACAGAACAGGCATGCAAAATTGAGCAAAAATCAGGAGATTTGATTAACTTGGTCAAGTCCTAGGGGATGGAGATCAGATATACCCCCTTCCCCTGAAAACACACACTCGCTGGTCTCCAATTGTGACCATTTCCCCAAGCATCTCTGTGCAGTCAGACCTTTGATTATTTGTACCACCAGGTCCACAATAATATGCCCCCTCTCCGATTGTCCGAGTGTGACCCCCCCTCCACGAGTTACTGCAGATGTGTCTCGACTTGCATTTGTAGCCCTTGTCTAGTTACTAGGCCATATTAGAATAGTATACGTTACTGTCCATCATGCAAAATAAAGTTGTCTTTTTCTTTTCTTGGATCCCCCAGACACCACAGAAACACACAAACCGTTCATCTTTAAAAAAAACAGTCCATGTCTTCTCTCTAAACTCTCCACTGGGTCTCTCTACGTTGGACCCTCTGAGTCCTTCTCGTTGTAATACACCCACACCGAGGCCCCTGCAAGAGGAAATATGTCCACCTGGACAGGAAATGCAAACAACCCGGCCCTACAGCTGGGGAGCCCGTTGATCATGCGTTCTATTCATCCATCCATCCCTGTATTTCTTATTGTCCCTCGTCCAATGCAACATGGCCCACCACCAAACGAAAGCAGTAGGAATTTCCATATGTCCTTGTGGAATTTGTGGATTTGTAGAACTCCTTTTTCATTTGTTGACCTTAGAGTAGACTTTAGAGGTTGAGGTAGTGAGCTGGGTGTGTTGCATCCAAGTTGCATCCAAAGAATGGTATCCCTGACCTTATCGAACGCTAAGCTTCAACACGTGTACAAAGTACTTTAGTTATGCAGATACAATGTTTTATTGACTGTACTTTTCTAAAGAATGATGTTTCTTTTCCCATCTAACACCATTACATAACACAGTATGTGACATGTCATGAATGTATGTTTCACATTCAGATACTTTATATAGTAGTGCAATACCAATACTTTTTGTATTTCCATAGCAGGATTAAATATTCTCATTCCAATTGACTGTGTATATTTCAGCTGTATATTACAATATTTTGAAACATTATTTTCAGTTGAATTTAGCATCTGTGTCCTTATTGTTTCTCATTGACTGTTGTTCCTCACACACAGACATTGACGAGTGCGAGCAAGGTCGCTGTCACCAGGACGCCGTCTGTTATAACGCTCAGGGCTCCTTCACCTGTCAGTGCCGCCCTGGTTTCCATGGCGATGGCTTCCGGTGTGCCCCTGGCTCCCCAGGTAGGAAACCCCTGTGCTTTTTGGTGTAAATAAATCCCCTTTTTCAAACCCCAAGTTGTGTGAGAGGAGTTCTTCTCAGGGTCATGGTCTTTTGGAACCAAACAGAAGTTTGATCCCCGGTCAAGTCATACCAATGACTCTAAAAATGGGTGAATCTGCAGTTCAAACACTAACAAAGTTGTCACCCGGCCAGTGCTTTGGTAAATAGCTATGGGATGGGGCTGGAGAAATGTAACTATTCTCAAGTGTATAGATGGAGCAATGGATGCAAGAACTGACCATCCATGACATCAAAATTATAGTTTTAACCATGTTTTAAAGTGATACATGGTTGTATAAAATGAGAATGTTTACAAACATTGGAGTAAAATAAGCTTATATTTTGGGTTCTGATGGGGTACGGCAGTTGAAATAAGTTCATGAGACATTTGTAAGTTGTGATGTGCAGATTGGCCCTTTAAGGAAATGGACAGGGGGTGTACACTAAGCTGCCTCATGCTGCAGAAACAGGATATAGGCTCCTACCCTACGGGCCATTTTGTCTCAGACAAGGCTACTGATACTTATAAGTTAAACAGCAGCCAGAGGCAGTATAGTCCAAAATGTGCAAGGGAAGTCAAGAGACATGCATTCAGAAGGAACCTCTAAATTGTATGGCTATGTCCGGAAGTATCTAAATAGTGTACATTGCATGGGTATAGCACGAGCTCTCATCAGACATCTTCTTCCCCTCAAAACATTAGCATTTGCGTAGTTTTACTTTTCTGTCTTAGTGCCAACAGCTGGAACATGTGAAGCTCCTAACAGTATAGTTTGGTTTAGAGGTAGGGGGGAGAGGGGGGCGGGGGAGCAAGACAGATTTGTTATCAAAGGAAAGCATAATATACCAGAGACAAACTGTTTATATTGAAAGTCCACACAAGCCATAGTGGACTAAACAGTATATACAGTGCATTTTATTAACGGAGGTCTGTTCGCTAAGTTAAACAAGTCTATCAGTGTTGCGTCATCGCCTGGCACCAATAGAAAGTTATTTAATCATGGAACGCTCCCAGCATGGCAGAACGTGGATTGAGGCGAAGGCCGGAACAGTGTGTACTTCAACAAGACTGATATAAGACTATATGAGACTGCTAAAATATGGAACTGTTAGGGGGAGGGAGGATGGATGAAGGGTGTGTGTGCGTGTGCTTCGGGGTTCTGAAACTCACTCTGAACTGAGTGTCCGTTGGTTTCTGGTGTGCCTTGACCACATGTCCCCCTCTTCCCTCCCTCTGAATGACATTTAAAGGTTGACATTTGACACTGTGCAGCCTTCCTGTGCGGGGATGGGTATAACAACACACAGATGTTATGTAGGGAGGATAAAGGAATGGAAAGGGAGGTTGGTGTTGATACATAACATACGATCCCCGTTAGGAAAGACCAACATAGCTGCTCATTCTCCATACAAATAGGGCCAAAGGCCTGGAACATGTCACAAGGATGTGCTGGAATAGAGCCAATGGTCCCACACTCCCGAATACAGACTCCTGAGCTGTGTCCCTAATGGCCTATATAGTGCAATACTTTTGGCCAGGGCCAATAGTCCAATTTAGTTGAACATAAAAAGTAAAGATGCCCTGGAGTTACAAACAGCAATTTAAAACGTTTAATAAACAACAACAACTGCACCTATTGACGTCCATTTTCTCTTTGATTCAACTCACCACTGTATATTTGGGAATGTAGGCTCTGTGTATTCAAGTGTTCCATTATTTCTCTATAGGCTGGCCTTGGGTGTTTGTGAGTTGGCATCTTTCTCAGATGTTACCTCTTTGTTCAAGTCCAATCCAGGTGTCAACTGCATGTATGTGCTCCACCACGCTAATTATACCTCCTTCTCCTCTGCCTCCAGCTTTGTCATATTTTGTACAAGCCTTCTGCAAAGGGGATTAATCTTGTCCTCCTTTGTATGAACTTATACTTGTAGTACACACTGTAGTGTCTGGACCCTGTGAGAGTTGACCTGGTTGTCTTCTGCTCGTCTCGACGGTTGACGACCGTCTGACAAAAACTGTTAACTGTTTCCATCGTTGACTAGTTGTCTTTATGTGGTGGCTTTTGTTGATTGTTGCGGCCAGACGCTGTGCATAGCGCAGATTGTATGTTCCGGCTGTTTGAGATTGTTATGACTAGTCTGTGGTTAACCAGACAGATACCCTGGGGATGAGACACTGTATTCCAGATGTCACCGTGTCCCCTATGTCAGATTTACAGGACTGCAAAAATATTCTACATTGAATCATATGCTCATCGGCTCTCTCCTTATTCCATGTTTTCCATATTAGTAGCAGGCAATTAACTTTCGTTTTGAACTGCCATGTGCCATGTAGTACAGTAAGGCAATTATATTTAAACCAAAGCTATACAGCGCTTTAAAAAGAAAGCAATTTCTTTAAAAACCTTTCTAAAAGACATGTAGGATCATTTTTATTTTCTTAATTTCCTCTATTTATTTTATTAATTCTCTCATGTCACCTTTCTGTTTTATTCCAGAGCTTGAGAAGACGCAGTGCGAGCGAGACAGAGAAAGCATCCAGGTCTCTTCCGACACAGGCTCGTTTTCCTTCTTCCGCCCACGCCCCGCCGTCAGTCAGTACGTTCCTACCTGCGACCAGCATGGTGCCTACGAGCCCACCCAGTGCCACGGTAGCATTGGGCAGTGCTGGTGTGTGGACGGCAATGGTCAGGAGGTCCCCAACACTAGAACTGGCCCCGGCCAAAGACCTTTGTGTGAGTGACTGCCTCAAAGGGTGGTGGGGCCGATTTGGTCATCCTTGGCTTTTACCTTAATATTCAACATATTCATGCATTCATAGCACTCATGTCTATTCCATTACACTCAACATTTGTACCCGTTTGCTGAATAAAAATACAGTAGGAACCCACTGGGCACATACTGGTTGAATTAACATTGTTTCCACGTCATTTCAACAAAAAAAATATATGTGATGACATTAAATCAACGTGAAAAACTGATTGGATTTTCAAAAAGTAATCAAAGTAAAGTAACTTTTAACCTAAATTCAATGGCATGGTTGAACGTTTTGTTGATTTCGCATTTAAATCAGGTTAGTTGAAAACTCAATCGAATATAAACCAAAACTAGATGTTGATAGGGCGTCTGTGTCCAGTGGGAAATGTAACTTCAGTTGTCCTTCCTTGACAGGTATTGACCAAGGAGTGATTCCTCCCCCGATCGGACCCACCACCAGGCCGGATGTCTCTCCTGTGGCCCCAGGGACCCACCTGCTGTTTGCCCAGAGCGGGAAGATCGAGCACATCCCTCTGGACGGATACAGCATGAACAAAGGGGAGGCCAAAGCCCTGCTTCACCTGCCTGTGAGGCTCCACATTGACGCACCTCAACTCACCTCACATTATCTCAAACAGACAGTCAGATAGCTACTCATTCAGTCAAGCACTGCACATCACTCGCTAAAAGCACTGTGGGAAGTGACTTATTGACTCACAAACGTTAACTCACTCACTCTCTTCCCGAGTGAGAGATTCACTCAGTCAATAAGTCACTCCTCTGTAAGCCCCGGTGTAACCGATGTGAAATGGCTAGCGAGTTAGCGGTGGTGCGTAGCGATGCTTTGTGGGTGACTGTTGTCTGTGTGCAGAGGGTCCCTGGTTCGAGCCAGGGTAGGGGCGAGGGGACGGACTAAAGTTATACTGTTACACCGGCATACCACACTTTGTTAAGATGGCTGCTCACCAGATGGCCATAGCTGTCTTCTCAGACCCCCAGTCTTAGGTTGAATGAAAAGAGGGGGTTTTGCTAACCTCTTGCTCGCATATCAGATGTTTCCTTTAACCGGACTGAGAGTGCGTTGATGGGTGTTGTGGGTCCACGCACCCACTCTCTGTAATGTCCCAAATGCCACTTGAACAATCTCCCGATTGTGTGAGTCGACCATCCATACTCGTCCTCAGGCTTTTCATCTTTCTTCTCACTGGCGTGGAATGGTCTGGCAGAACGTGTAACTGGACATACAGAGGGATTCTTCCCCATAAAAGCTTCAATTGTTGGGCGAGCCGCATTCTGCCATTTTGAAATGTAATGTAACATTATGTACTTCAATATGTCATTTGGTTGAACCCCATCTGTGAAATGAATGGGGTGAGATATTATCACTGTTAAAGTAGTTCCTGTTCTGCTTGCAACGCAAATGTGACAGTCTAGTTAAACAATTTATGACATTATAAATTGTTCTCTTGCTGTGGACAGGGGCTCTATTGAGTGTGTGTGACATCCTATATTCTGACACTTGCATGGTTTCCAATTAGCAGTTAAGAAGGGAAAAAAGAAGGGCATTTTATTTGTATCAGTGCCAGGCCAGCTACACACGCTACTACGGTGCAAAGTGCATCGGATGAGTGGTCTTTTCAATGTGACAATGTGTTTGTATCTGTCCCGATCTAAATAAACCATGAATCAATAAAACCCTCTGTCTTTATGTGTTGCTCCCAGGACAGAGTGGTGATCGCCATGGCCTACGACTGTGTGGAGAAGATGGTGTACTGGACGGACATCACTGGGCCCTCCATCAGCAAGGCCAGCCTGGAAGGAGGAGACATAATTTCTCTCGTCACAACAGGTGAGCAGTGCACAGGTCTCAGGCCAGTCTGGAGAGAAGAGACACCATCTCTCTTGTCACAACAGGTGAGCAGTACACAGGTCTCAGGTCAGCCTGGAGGAAGGAGACACCATCTTTCTCATCACAACAGGTGAGCTGTTCACAGGTCTGAGGTCAGCCTGTAGGGAGGAGAAACCATCTCTCTCGTCACAACAGCTTTAGTACACAGGTCTCAGGCCAGTCTGGAGGGAGGAGACACACTCTCTCGTCACAACAGGTGAGCGGTACACTGGTCTGAGATCATTTCAAACCTAGCTAGCATGGTCCATGAAATGCATCAAGAATGGTAATAGTTAACTTTTTATTTATCATGTTTTGTTTCTCTTAATTTCTCTTTATAAAGGCTTTACATGTGGGTATAATGAGTAAACAAAAACACATCGGCGATCTGTCTATCCATCAAAAGTTCCAATCATTTCATCTTTTGACATGTGTGAAACAACACGGACAAATGGCAGATTGCCATCCATTGTCTTGGTAGTCTTTCAATGTTCACTATATATCCGAAAGTATGTGGACACCCATTCAAATTTGTGGATTCGGCTATTTCTGCCACACCCTTTGCTGACAGGTGTATAAAATCGAGCACACGGCCAAGTAATCTCCATTGACAAACATTGGCAGTGGAATGGCCTTACAGAAGAGCTCAGTGACTTTCAATGTGGCACCGTTATAGGATGCCACCATTCCAACAAGTACGTTTGTCAAATTTCTGCCCTGCTAGAGCTGCCCCGCGGGGTCAGACAAGCCACACAAGCTCACAGAACAGGACTGCCGAGTGCTGAAGCACATAGCACGTAACACTCACTAGCGAGTTCCAAACTGCCTCTGGAAGCAACGTCTTTACAAGAACTGTTCGTCGGGAGCTTCATGAAATGGGTTTCCATGGCCAAGCAGATGCACACAAACCTAAGATCACCATGCGAAATGCCAAGCGTCGACTGGATTGGTGTAAAGCTCTCCACCATTGGACTCTGGAGCAGTGGAAACGTGTTTTCTGGAGTGATGAATCACGCTTCACCATCTGGCAGTCCGACGGACAAATACCTGCCCGAATGCATAGTGCCCACTGTAAAGTTTGGTGGAGGAGGAATAATGGTCTGGGGCTGTTTTTTCATGGTTCGGGCTAGGCCCCTTAGTTCCAGTGAAGGGAAATCTTAACGCTACAGCATACAATGACATGCTAGATGATTCTGTGCTTCCAACTTTGTGGCAACAGTTTGGGGAAGGCCCTTTCCTGTTTCAGCATGACAATGCCTCCATACAGAGAGCAAGAGCAAAAATTATATGTTGAGATCTGTGTGGAAGACTGGCCTGACACAGAGCCCTGACCTCAACCCCATCGAACATCTTTGGGATGAATTGGACCACTGACTGAGCCAGCTCTAATTGCCCAACATCAGTGCCCGACCTCACTAATGCTCTTGTGGCTGAATGGAAGCAAGTCTCTGCAGCAATGTTCCAAAATCTAGTGGATAGCCTTCCCAGAAGAGTGGAGGCTTTATAGCAGCAAAGGAGGGACCAGCACCATATTAATGCCCATGATTTTGGAATGAGATGTTCAACAAGCAGGTGTCCACATACTTTTGACAATGTCGTGTCCCCCAGGGATGGAAATATTGCTTGCCTAAGGATAGTATTTTTTTTATATGACCAACTAGCTTGCTGTCTATTGAAATGTTCTCTTCTGAAAGATTTTGGACCCGGGCTTGTAGGAATTGCAGTCTACTACCCCAGCTGGCCAGTGCCCCAACTCCTTAAGTTCCATCCCTGATGACTCCCATAGAAAATCAGCAGTTTCTGTCTGATCTAGGCGTAATGATGTCCTCCTCCTCTCTTCCTTAGACCTGGAGAGTCCAGAGGGTTTGGCTATCGACTACCTGGCCCGACTAATGTTCTGGACGGACTCCATGAAGGACAGGATTGAGGTGGCCAAACTGGACGGAAGCCAGCGCCGTGTCCTCTTCGACACCGACCTGGTCAACCCTCGGCCCATCGTCGCTGACCCCTCCTATGGGTACGTGTTTTTGGGCAATGTCTGAGTGATTCCTTTGATGAAAATGTGTGATTAAAGAAGCAGTTAGTTCTTTGTGCTGAAGATATATTATCCTTAACCGCTAAGGCCTGGAATGATTTCGCTAGCGAATCTGGCAGGTTAGCCTTTTCATGATTTCGATAGCACAATGTAGGTTGACAACACAAATCACCAGTGCTGTGTTCCTTTTAAAGCTGTTGGTTTAAAAATATGGTTCTAAGCATCGTGCCAGGAACATGTTTTCTCTGGCTTGCTGTCCAGACGACTCTACTGGGCAGACTGGAATAGAGACGGGCCCAAAATCGAGATGTCTAACATGGACGGAACCGACCGGACAGTCTTGGTTAAGGACGACCTGGGGCTGCCCAACGGTCTGACATACGACCCTGAGAGCCAGCAGCTGTGCTGGGCCGATGCTGGTAAGAGGCTATGCTAAACATAACACTATCGATGCTGGTAAGAAGTTACGAAAAACATGCTAACACTATCTGTAAAAAGCTATGCTAAACATGCTTACACTATTGATGTTGGTGAGAAGGTATGCTAAAAATGCTAACACTAGTGGTGCTGGTAATGAACTATGCTAAACATGCTAACACTAAACATGCTATGTAGCAATCCATGGGAAAATCCCACTCTACTGAGGCAGTTCAGATGACTTAGTTAGTTGAAGCATGGTGCTAGCAACAGGGATGTTGGTTTGACTGCTGCATGTTTTCTTTTACCTTTACAGGTACTCGTAAGGTACAGTGTATGGACCCCAACGGTAGGAACCGTAGGACTATTGTGGAGGGGATTCAGTATCCTTTCGCCATCGTATCCCATGGGAGGAACCTTTACTACACTGACTGGAGAAGGTATGATCACCTGGGTCCGGTTTCCCAAAAGCATCTTAAGGCTATGTTCATTCTTTGAACCTTCGTAGGAGCATCGTTAAATCTCCAAGCTGTTTCCTAAAACTATTGTTACTAAAGTTGCACTTGAAAATGCTTGTTATTTACTGACTGCCCTTCTTTAGATTCTCCTACTATACACATAAAATCTCTGCTATACATAGAGACAGATAGGCCTAAACATCTTTATTCTGTGTGACTGACGATAACTGCAGAACGAAGTTGACTACAAATACAAAGTCGCCAATGTCTTGGCAATTGTTACAAACAAGCAAAGGATTCAAAGATGCTTCAACTTTAAAACAGAGATGACTGCATTAAAATATAAATACTGTAGGTCTAGACCTATAGGCTACATATCCCTATATATTTAAATCATATAAAAATAAATTCCATGATCAATAATTTGAGTTCTAATTTGCTAATTGTCAGTTGTCAAAAGAGTAAGAGCCTTCAAAAGAATGGTAGTAGACTTCATAGTTATGAGTACGAGGTGTTTTTTCATAGCCATTTGAAACAGTTCTGTTTATTTAAAAACGCAAGTGTCTCATAAATGTCTTAAGTTTGTTTAATGCCAATGATTATTTGACGTGGCTGAAACATTGTTGTGTGGTTCCGGGGAGGGGGGGGGGGCAGCAGCGACTGCTTGGAAAATGTTTTGATAATGTTGTTTGCTGTTGCCAGGGAGGCGGTGGTAGCCGTGGACCGCACAACGGACAGAGAGACGGACGAGTTTCTGCCACAGAAGCGTTCGCGAGTGTACGGCATTGCCACGACCCCAACTCAATGCCCACAAGGTAAGCCTCCTCACACTTCTTCACAGCCTTGGTTTGCATCCCAAATGGCACCCTATTGGCACTCTAATAGGGTGCCATTTGGGGATAGTCGAGGTCAGGTGGTCACCAACCTTTTCTGAGTCAAGATCACTTTCGTAGTCAAAAAGTAAGCCGAGATCGACCGGTCAGGTAAAAAACATGACTTAAAAAAATGGAACAATCTAATAACTGTTCTGTAGGAATGAGGTTTGTGCTGTAGGCCTAATACATTATCACAGCATATTGGCTACAGTTTACGTACACTTAGGTTGGAGTCATTAAAACTCCTTTTTCAACCACTCAACAAATGTCTTTATAACAAACTATAGTTTTGGCAAGTCGGTTAGGACATCTACTTTGTGCATGACACAAGTCTTTTTTTCCAACAAATGTTTACAGACAGATTATTTCACTTAAAATTCACTGAATAACAATTCCAGTGGGTCAGAAGTTTACATACACTAAGTTGACTGTGACTTTAAACAGCCTGGAAAATTCCAGATAATTATGTCATGGTTTTAGAAGCTTCTGGTAGGCTAATTGACATAATTTGTGTCAATTGGAGGTGTACCTGTGGATGTATTTCAAGGCCTAGCTTCAAACTCAGTGCCACTTTGCTTGACATCACAGGAAAGTCAAAAGAAATCAGCCAAGTCATTGTAAACCTCCAGAAATCTGGTTCATCCTTGGAAGCAATTTCCAAACGCCTGAAGGTACAACGTTCATCTTTACAAACAATAGTACGCAAGTATAAACACCATGGGACCATGCAGCCGACATACCGCTCAGGAAGTTCTGTCTTCTAGAGATGAACGTACTTTGGTGCGAAAAGTGCAAATCAATCCCAGAACAACAGCAAAGGACTTTGTGAAGATGCTGGAGGAAACAGGTACAAAAGTATCTATTTCCACAGTAAAACGAGTCCTATATCGACATAACCTGAAAGGCCGCTCAGCAAGGAAGAAGCCACTGCTCCAAAACCGCCATAAAAAAGCCAGACTACGGTTTGCAACTGCACATGGGGACAAAGATCGTACTTTTTGGAGACATGTCCTCTGGTCTGATGAAATAAAAATAGAACTGTTTGGCCATAATGACCATCATTATGTTTGGAAGAAAAAGGGGGAGGCTTGCAAGCCGAAGAACACCATCCTGACTCAGTTACACCAGCTCTGTCAGGAGGAATGGGCCGAAATTCACACAACTTATTGTGGGAAGCTTGTGGAAGGGTACCTGAAATGTTTGACCCAAGTTAAACAATTTAAAGGCAGTGCTACCAAATCCTAATTGAGTGTATGTAAACTTCTGAACCACTGGGATGTGATGAAAGAAATAAAAGCCAAAATAAATAATTCTCTCTACTATTATTCTGACATTTCACATTCTTAAAATACATTGGTGATACTAACTGACCTAAGACAGGTACTTTTTTACAAGGATTAAATGTCAGGAATTGTGAAAAACTGAGTTTAAATGTATTTGGCTAAGGTGTATGTAAACTTCTGACTTCAAATGTACCTACTGCTGCTTTTGGTGGGGTTTGCTCTTATTCTTATTCACCACACATGTAGTGTGCATTTGATTTTAAAGTACAATTGTGCCAAGTAACTAGAAACTCCTGTATGTGATGGTAATGTTATCCGAATGTCTCCCGCAGCGTATAACTACTGCTCGAACAACGGAGGCTGTTCACACCTTTGTCTACCCCGCCGCGGCGGCTTCACCTGCCGGTGCCCAGACGTGGTGGACGGAAGCTGTGTGGGGAGGAACTTGTGAGGAGTGAAGAGAGAATAGTAGATTCTACTCCTAACTGCACAAAGGGGTTGTGACACGTGTACCTTCCAACTTCCTCTGTAGAGGAATAATGATAAACTGCCTCCGGGTGGGGGTTACTCTGTCGCCCAAATCCATTCAGATCGCTAGGCCTCTACTGCTCAGTTTATTGTTGAATCCCCTGTGGCATATCTGAGAGGATTGGGTCGTTTGTAAGGATATGATAGCGATCTCTACTGTAGTTCTCTGGTTAGTTAGGTGGAGATGCTATCCTATTGCTTACACCTATCTCGTCCTTTGATCTTGTTACTGTTACGGTGTGTATTTGAAACCTCCCAAATTATTTTGCCATTATTTTCTGATCCATTTGATAAAAGGTCACATTTGTATTTTTTTGTATTGTAAATAAATACCTGAAATATAGACGTATTATCTGAAGTACACGTTTCCATTGGTGCTCTTGATGACCAGTTATAGCTGATTATTACTGTGAAGGTGTACAGATTGTTGGGCATAACACCAGGTTGTCGGTGTTTGGCTGCCACAAGCCTATCTGGAGAGAAGTTGGCCCATCGCCTTTTGATGACCTCATTCTCCCCTTGAGAGGGTTGACAGCCCACCATAGGAGTGTTACATAAGGTTAATGCGTGTACTGTGTGTGCAGCTGTGCGGTGACTATGAGAAAAAACAAGAACATTTACATTATGTGCAGCTGTCCTATTAACATTTTTACAAGTTTAGTGTACATGGTCTTTTTTCTTGTTAGTCCAGTAACATGTTTGTTATCAGGAAGATATTTGTCTTTTTTTTAAAGCATACAGTAACTATAATACCAGTTTGTGGTTTGTGAAAATACACATTGTCATTTGTAAATGCATTATATTTCTAATAGCTCTCAAAATGAACTGTGGCGAACGCAAAATCTCTGGTCATGGCCTATGTACGTAAGCCCTGTCCGAGCCAGAACAGCCAATAGGGCAGATGCCCATCTCCTGCCTCTGTAGCGTGAGGCAGCTTGACGTACAAGTACACCCATGGACAGAACGCTAGTCTATCAAAGGGCTATACCATAAGTCCATCTCCTTAATGCTGAGTGCCAAGCAGGGGCATCGGTCCCATTTTATAAGTCTTTGGTATGACTCAACAGGGGATTGAATCCCTAAACTTCCAATCTCAGAGCAAACACTAACAACAGTTGGCCAGTTATTGTCTTATATGATTGGGCAAAATGTGGATTTCTGCCTAAACAGGCATACCCAAATGTAATTATTTTATCATGAGCCATAAACAACAACTGCTAACGTTGCATAGTTTTAGAAATGTCTGGAACTCACCTTTCTGGTAAAAATGTTTTATAAATTGTTGAGGTGTACTCACTTTTGAGGACACAAGTTCAAGTACAATGTACAAATGTGATTTTAAAAAAAAGTTATGATTTTTTTCAAAAGTGGAATTTTTTACAAAAGTGCCGAATTTCTCCTAACATGCTGACCACACCGGTCGCGTCGCGTGAGTGAGTATTCTAAAATATATTTACACACGTTATTCAATCATTGCTCCAACTCTGCATGCGAGCGTCTGCGTTGCCAGATGCTAAAATAGAAATAGTTTATTTTAGAAATAGTTTATTTTAGTCTCTTCTGGCCTCTCCCATCTCATTGGTTTTTAAGAGCATATACCCATGTGCCATCTCATTGGTGTTTAGCAGCATATACGTGGGTGATTGAAAGATGAACTGACGTCCACACTCCAATCGTTGTAGTAATACACTGTAAAGTTGGTTGCCAACCGCCATATAATGTCCAAAGAAGTGAAAAAGAAGCCTGAGGAAGGAGGAGAGATGACGAGAAAGGAATTCAGTTTACCGTTTTATCTGTGGATTAATTGTCGGAGTAGAGGACCTTGTGCATTTCAGGTAAAATAACAACCCAATGTTTATAAAATAGCTTGCAACAGTAAGCTAGCTAGCTAAATTAAATGTTTAATGCTTTTCAACCTGTCCCCAAAGTAATATAATCGGTTCAGAGTTTGTTTTGATATTTCAACCTGCATGTTCTGATTGCTTCTGGTGTGGGTGAACAAAATCAACGTCCGGTTTGGTCAGCATTTAAACATCCACTGAGCAGTTCAGAGACACCATTCAAATGTGTGCAGACTCGTTAGAACAAGTGATTTCATGAAGTGGGCCACCTACTGGTAGAGTTCATTTTTTGGATTATTTAAAAGTTGGTTTGAAAAAGAACTGCATTGCATTACAACACCAACCAGCCAGGCCATAATTTCTTTGTAGATTTACCTTCATGGATATATGTCTTTACTCTTAACTGGTACATGCATACATTTTCATATGGGTATGCCCAGACGGTGTAAGTCAATTGCTTTACCTACTGAGCCACACAGGACTGCATGGGACATGGATGACCCTGGTTTAACCCCCTGACTGAGACTGGTGTCAAATCAGAAAATTGGAATAACATCTTTATTCATGTTTTTTTTTCTTCGCAATTATCTTCCAGTACAACAAACAAAGCATTTTAATTGACAAGTACAGCGCTAATGTTGGCTACAGTTGGTGCAGACATTCTTTTGCAAGGAAAAAATGTAACTGTGACAAATGAAAACAGAATAACACATGTTCACTCTAGTTTACACATCCTTCGTTTTCCATTACGTGAACAAAGTCATTGATTTCCAAACATCTTTCCCTGGTCGGACCCTGGATATTGCACTCATCACTTGTGGGCCAGGATTCGATCCATGTCCGCTCACCCAATACGTACTCGAATCTAGACACAAAGACATAGCTCTTAGCAGGGTTTGCGGTCTAGTAGCGGGACAGAAATGTAGTTACAGTTAATGAAATAGCTCATTTATAGCTTTGACAACTTGATGTTAGATGAAAGTAGTCTATGGGTCAGGAGAAACTGTAATCCATGGTTCAGTTTTCTTTAAACAGCCGCTACAAACTTTAGCCACTGCTCGCATAAAAAATAATTGAAATTGATGAGAGCATCAACTCCATATTCGGCTTGATGTTACTTAAAGGTGATTTGGTCATTCAAAAAATAACATGCTCACATCCCCCACATCACTTCCATTGATTGTTAGCTAGCGGTGGCTAAAGTTAGTTGAAGTTTGTAATGGCTGTTTAACGAAAACAGAACCATGGATTACAGTTTTTCCTGGCCCATAGACTGCTTTACGGGTGAGGAACCATCTAACAGCAAGTAGTAAAATACTGAACTACTCCTTGAAAGTGGATGCTGCATGCCATTGTTTGTTTCATCTGATCTACACTTGAAGGGTTAATCAGGAATCTGATTCCAAAGTCAGATTTAACATCAGGGTGTAACTTTCAAGCTCAATTTCAGGCTTGCCCAACCCCTTAAAAGAATGCATTCAAATGAGAAGTTGTGGATGGGGGAATGGCTCACACTTACCAGTACACTGGCACACTGATAATAAAATTATGTGCATCACAAGCAAATACGGCTCTGAACAGTTAGCTCACAGTGAAATGTGGAATCACATTTATTGCGGGATTATGTTGGGAAGAAAAGTGCAATTAACACCTTGAAAATGAAGACTAGGGGTTCAATTCAATCCCGCATTGCAGTATTTACACAGTAGCTCTTTATAAAAACCTTCAACTACTACCAGGGCGACCCCTCTCATAGGTATATTTTCATAATTAGAAGTGTGTGGGCACAGGATGAATATTGTAAATACATTATTTTTTACTATTTTTCTACATTGTAGAATAATAGTGCAGACATCAACTATGAAATAACACCTACGGAATCATGTAGTAACCAAAAAATGTTAAACAAATCCAAATATATTTTATATTTGAGATTCTTCCTTGTAGCCACCCTTTGGCTTAACGATAGCTTTGCACACTCTTGTTATTCTCTCAACCAGCTTCATGAGGTAGTCACCTGGAATGCATTTCAATTAACAGGTGTGTCTTCTTAAAAGTACATTTATGGAATTTCTTTCCTTCTTAAGCCAGTCAGTTGTGTTGTGACAAGGTAGGGGTGGTATACAGAAGATAGCCCTATTTGGTAAAAGACCAAGGCCATTTAATGGCAAGAACAGCTCAAATAAGCAGAGAAATGACAGTCCATCATTACTTTAAGACATGAAGGTCAGCCAACCCTGAACATTTCAAGAACTTTTAAAGTTTCTTCAAGTGCTGTCCCAAAACCCATCAAGTACTATGATGAAACTGGCTCTCATGAGGACCGCCACAGCAATGGAAGACACAGAGTTACCTCTGCTGCAGAGGATAAGTTCATTAGACTTACCAGCCTCAGAAATTGCAGCCCAAATAAAACAGACATATCTCAACATCAACTGTTCAGACGAGATTGTGTGAATCAGGCCTTCATGGTCGAATTGCTGCAAAGAAACCCCTACTAAAGGACACCAAGAAGAAGAAGATACTTGCTTGAGTCAAGAAACACAAGCAATGGACATTAGACTGGTGGAAATGTATCCTTTGGTCTGGAGTCCAAGTTTGAGATTTTTGGTTCCAACTTAATGTCTGTGAGACGCGGAGTGGGTGAAAGGATGATCTCCGCATGTGTATTTCCTACCGTAAAGGATGGAGGAGTTATGTTATGGTGTGGGAGTGCTTTGCTGGTGACACTGTCACCATGGCCACAACAGCATTCTGCTGCGATACGCCATCCCATCTGGTTTGGGCTTAGTGGGACTATCATTTGTTTTTCAACAGGACAATGACCCAACACACATCCAGGCTGTGTAAGGGCTATTTTACCAAGAAGGGGATTGATGGAGTTCTGCATCGGATGACCTGGCCTCCACAATCCCCCGACTTCAACCGCAGAGTGAAGGAAAAGCAGCCAACAAGTGCTCAGCATATGTGGGAACTCCTTCAAGACTGTTGGAAAAGCATTCCAGGTGAACAACGCGGTGTGGGGGCTGCTGAGTGGCGTAGCAGTCTAAGGCACTCATCTCAGTGAATCAAGCCACGTACAAGGTTGAATTAAGCCATGTACAAGGTTGTCCTGGAAGAATGAAGCCACGTACAAGGTTGAATCAAGCTATGTACAAGGTTGTCCTGGAAGAAAACTTGCTTCCTTCTGCTCTGACAATGTTCCCCAACTCTGAGGATTGTTTTTTCCAGCAGGACAATGCTCTGTACCACACAGCCAGGCCAATCAAAGTGTGGATGGAGGACCACCAGATCAAGACCCTGTCATGGCCAACCCAATCTCATGACCTGAACCCCATTGAAAACCTCTGGATTGTGATCAAGAGGAAGATGCATGGTCACAACCATCAAACAAAGCCGAGCTGCTTGAATTTTTGTGCCAGGAGTGGCATAAATTCACCCATCATCAATGTGAAAGACTGGTGGAGAGAAATGTCAGTAGATTATAGAATAAAACTAAAATGTTTTACCCAAACACATACCTATAAATAGGAAAACCAGAGAAACTGATCATTTTACAGTGGTCTCTTTTATTTTTTTCCAGAGCTGTATATGGATATCTGCCTTATGTGGAATTAGAACCAATAACGTATATAAACCCTGGATTTCTGATGCTACAGTGCCTTGCGAAAGTATTCGGCCCCCTTGAACTTTGCGACCTTTTGCCACATTTCAGGCTTCAAACATAAAGATATAAAACTGTATTTTTTTGTGAAGAATCAACAACAAGTGGGACACAATCATGAAGTGGAACGACATTTATTGGATATTGGATAACTTTTTTAACAAATCAAAAACTGAAAAATTGGGCGTGCAAAATTATTCAGCCCCTTTACTTTCAGTGCAGCAAACTCTCTCCAGAAGTTCAGTGAGGATCTCTGAATGATCCAATGTTGACCTAAATGACTAATGATGATAAATACAATCCACCTGTGTGTAATCAAGTCCGTATAAATGCACCTGCACTGTGATAGTCTCAGAGGTCCGTTAAAAGCGCAGAGAGCATCATGAAGAACAAGGAACACACCAGGCAGGTCCGAGATACTGTTGTGAAGAAGTTTAAAGCCGGATTTGGATACAAAAAGATTTCCCAAGCTTTAAACATCCCAAGGAGCACTGTGCAAGCGATAATATTGAAATGGAAGGAGTATCAGACCACTGCAAATCTACCAAGACCTGGCCGTCCCGCTAAACTTTCAGCTCATACAAGGAGAAGACTGATCAGAGATGCAGCCAAGAGGCCCATGATCACTCTGGATGAACTGCAGAGATCTACAGCTGAGGTGGGAGACTCTGTCCATAGGACAACAATCAGTCGTATATTGCACAAATCTGGCCTTTATGGAAGAGTGGCAAGAAGAAAGCCATTTCTTAAAGATATCCATAAAAAGTGTCGTTTAAAGTTTGCCACAAGCCACCTGGGAGACACACCAAACATGTGGAAGAAGGTGCTCTGGTCAGATGAAACCAAAATCGAACTTTTTGGCAACAATGCAAAACGTTATGTTTGGCATAAAAGCAACACAGCTCATCACACTGAACACACCATCCCCACTGTCAAACATGGTGGTGGCAGCATCATGGTTTGGGCCTGCTTTTCTTCAGCAGAGACAAGGAAGATGGTTAAAATTGATGGGAAGATGGATGGAGCCAAATACAGGACCATTCTGGAAGAAAACCTGATGGAGTCTGCAAAAGACCTGAGACTGGGACGGAGATTTGTCTTCCAACAAGACAATGATCCAAAACTTAAAGCAAAATCTACAATGGAATGGTTCAAAAATAAACATATCCAGGTGTTAGAATGGCCAAGTCAAAGTCCAGACCTGAATCCAATCGAGAATCTGTGGAAAGAACTGAAAACTGCTGTTCACAAATGCTCTCCATCCAACCTCACTGAGCTCGAGCTGTTTTGCAAGGAGGAATGGGAAAAAATGTCAGTCTCTCGATGTGCAAAACTGATAGAGACATACCCCAAGCGACTTACAGCTGTAATCGCAGCAAAAGGTGGCGCTACAAAGTATTCACTTAAGGGGGCTGAATAATTTTGCACGCCCAATTTTTCAGTTTTTCATTTGTTAAAAAAGTTTGAAATATCCAATAAATGTCGTTCCACTTCATGATTGTGTCCCACTTGTTGTTGATTCTTCACAAAAAAATACAGTTTTATATCTTTATGTTTGAAGCCTGAAATGTGGCAAAAGGTCGCAAAGTTCAAGGGGGCCGAATACTTTCGCAAGGCACTGTATGTATTGGCCATTGAGAGGCTTTGAAGCCACCGGTTGGCCATATTGGCACTCCCAAGTAGGAGCAGTCCACCATAGGAATGAATGGAATTCTATAGTATTTCAATTAAATGTTTCAAGGACGAAATTACATGTATTTAAGTATTTTTGTTGTAACATTAGTACTCCAAAACATACTTGACGGAAAATGTTATACATTTTTTCATTTTTAAGTTTAGCTCACGTAATAGCATTTAAAAGTATGCATTAAGGTGTCTGTAATATAATACTGTACATGTGTCAAAAAGGAATGTAGACAGTAACGCATGTATTTCTATAGCTTCCTAAATATTTTTTTTACAAATGAGGAGTAGTACCAAGATGGCTGCGCGGTGGCTTTAATACAGTGCCCTACCTGCCAGGTTGGCGTTGGGCCAATACCTGAAAGGTTGCTAGATCAAATCCCCAAGCTGACAAGGTAAAAATCTGTCGTTCTGCCCCTGAACAAGGCAGTTAACCCACTGTTCCTAGACTGTTATTGTCAATAATAATTTGTTCGTAACTGACTTGCCTAGTTAAATAAAAGGTTAAATTAAAAAAGTTATACATATTTATTAGAGCTCACAACCATTCAACTACAGTATGAGCCAACTGTTTTAGCAGACTGCACCACCAATCAGTCATTGGTTGGGGAAAAAATACAAGTTGACATGACCACCATTGGCATCTATTTCTTCTTAGGATGTAGCTACAAATATAAATGTATAATCCTCATAGCTTACATGTTTTTTTTTGTAACATACATAGATGTGTATGAAACGATAAGCAAAAACTTTGAATTGTTGTTCAAATGGGGAAATGTGCCTTACTGCCTTTTGAATTTTGTGTAACTTCAGTAGTCTAGTCAAGGATGAATCGGGCAAAATATATTGGCACACTCCAATTACCAAGACCATTACCAAATAAGGCAGGCTTTCACCTGCTTTTATAGAAAGACTTGAGGTGGTACCACCCAGCACATCTAGAAGGGAGGGTATTTCATACGAAACCCCTCCCTTGAGATGGCGTGGAGTCACTTTACATTACGATTCCAATGGTACTGCTAGGGGCGAAAAGAGCTAGATTTACTACTAAAATACCTAAATATATCACTTTCGCAACGAACAGTCCAAATGAAGACCAGAATAGACGTGTTTCACTATAACTGAGCCTAAAACATCTGGTTTTCGTAAAAATAAAACATTTATCATGAAAGTTGCTCTTTGCAAAAATATGAGTCGTAGGCAGGATTTCTCTTCAAAACTCTTTTGAAACTTGCGTAATGATGAGACATTTCTTACCTGTCACCACTCTGGATAAGAGCTGCAGTGTCTCCCATGAGCAGGTAGCTCTGGCCTTCTTCCAGATCCAGTGCCTTTCTACAGGAGGGGTGGGCCAGGAACAAGCGCTTTTCCCCGTTCAACAGAAGGTCAGTGCCTAAAGAGAAATTGAACATTAACGTTGATCTAATTTCTAAAGAACTTGGTGTTAAACTTTCTGAAAAAAGAGCGGCTTGCAAAACAAAAACATTTTGCATTTGTGTGTAAAACCCATATTGTGTTTCTAGGGAATATTTGGGTCACTCCACGAATACATTGCCTTTTATGTACTTCAGACATTGTGTGTAAATGTTGATAACACTTGATTTACCATTTGGATCACAAATATCTATGCTTTAACCAAACCATGGTAATAATTCCAATAGGAGTGTGTTTTTATTCAAGTAAGGGATTTGTTTTCTCTGAAAATCCCCATTTTTGGCATGTCCCACATCATGTCAACTTCTCAGGAAAATGTAATCCCACATAACCCCAAGATTTTCACAAGTTTTCACCATCATTGTGAAGCCCTATTTACTTTGTTGCTTTGGGAAAGTCATTTCTGAAGATGTTTACTTATTTCGTGTGATTAGGGATTCATTAACATATGTCCCTCAGGTCAACCTGAAGTCTCGTTTTAATCTGGTAAAATTAAGATTTTTTTCCAATGAAATATTGAACATTTAATAGTCAAATCAAAGTGTCAAAGCATTTTCCATTTTCTGGCCATTTTCTGGTGTTTAATGGTGGAAAACTGAGCACATTGAACATAAGTCAACCCTGTTACCAATCGATAGGTAGGCTAGAAATATTTGAACAAGCTTTCATTCAATTGCCCCTCCCTGTTGCACACTACAAGCTTCCATTTCCCCTGTCAGAAGGGAAGTTATGGTTGATTCAAGATGAAATTGTCAACACTGTTACGATCAACCCTGTCACTTTTATAGTAATTCCTCTTAATTAAACCTCTTCATGGGGAAACATGTATTTTTATGAAGTTGAACAGAATGTGAAAATTAGGTGAAAAATTCAAAATATTTTTGACGAATTACACTACCCAATAGGCACTCTATTTGTGGAATGACACATTTGTGTTAAAGTGAGAGGAGCATTTGAAAATGTTAACAAAATATCAACTGTCACTGTTGATACACATAGTCATCCTCAAAATAATCCAGCAGTGAATGATTATCGTTTGGAAACTCCGGACTAAACATTAAGGACTTATCCTACCTTCTTTGATAATCCTTTTTATTTCCATTAGGTATGTATCGGTGTAGGACTCCAGTGTTGCGTTAACCAAGGAGGCTTTGAAAACTGTGAAAAAAAGACAGTCATATGAATAAGTAAACATAAACTCAGAAAAAAAAAGAAACGTCCTCACTGTCAACTGCGTTTCTTTTCAGCAAACTTAACATGTGTAAATATTTATGAACATAACAAGATTCAACAACTGAGACATAAACTGAACAAGTTCCACAGACATGTGACTAACATAAATAAATAATGTGTCCCTGAACAAAGAGGGGGTCAAAATCAAAAGTACCAGTCAGTATCTGGTGTGGCCACCAGCTGCATTAAGTACTGCAGTGCATCTCCTCCTCATGGACTGCACCAGATTTGCCAGTTCTTGCTTTGAGATGTTACCCTACTCTTCCACCAAGGCACCTGCAAGTTGCTGGACATTTCTGGGGGGAATGGCCCTAGCCCTCACCCTCTAATCCAACAGGTCCCAGACGTGCTCAATGGGATTGAGAGCCTGGCTCTTCGCTGGCCATGGCAGAACACTGACATTCCTATCTTGCAGGAAATCATGCACAGAACGAGTAGGATGGCTGGTGGCATTGTCATGCTGGAGGCTCATGTCAGGATGAGCCTGCAGGAAGGGTACCACATGAGGGAGGAGGATGTCTTCCCTGTAACGCACAGCGTTGATATTGCCTTCAATGACAACAAGCTCATTCAGATGATGCTGTGACACACCACCCCAGACCATGACAGACCCTCCACCTCGATAAACGCAAATCCGACCATCACCAGTGGTGAGACAAAACCACGACTCATCAGTGAAGAGCACTTTTTGTCGCTGGTCCAGCGACAATGGATTTGTGCCCATAGGTGAAGTTGTTGCCAGTGATGTCTGCCTTACAACAGGCCTACAAGCCCTCAGTCCAGCCTCTATCTGCCTATTGCGTACAGTCTGAGCACTGATGGAGGGATTGTGCATTCCTGGTGTAACTTGGGCAGTTGTTGTCGCCATCCTGTACTTGTCCTGCAGGTGTGACGTTCGGATGTACCGATCCTGTGCAGGTGTTGCTACATGTGGTCTGCCACTGCGAGGACGATCAGCTGTCCGACCTGTCTCCCTGTAGTACTGTCTTAGGCGTCTCACAGTACAGACATTGCAATTTATTGCCCTGGCCACATCTGCAGTCCTCATGCCTCCTTGTAGCATGCCTAAGGCACGTTCACACAGATGAGCAGAGACCCTGGGCATCTTTCTTTTGGTGTTTTTCAGAGTCAGTAGAAAGGCCTCTTTAGTGTCGTAGGTTTTCATAACTGTGACCTTAATTGCCTACCGTCTGTAAGCTGTTAGTGTCTTAATGACTGTTCCCAAAGGTGCATGTTCATTAATTGTTTATGGTCCATTGAACAAGCATGAGAAACAGTGTTTAAACCCTTTACAATGAAGATCTGTGAAGTTATTTGGATTTTTACGAATTATCTTTGAAAAACAGGGTCCAGAAAAAGGGCCGTTTCTTTTTTTGCTGAGTTTATAATTTTGTTCACTTTAATTATACCTGAGTTGTGTCCAGTAGGGAGAAAATACAAATATTCCATTGCAAAGCACTTTGCATCATTGTGCCACACTACTGAACACAATTGTCTGCCTCAAAAGACTAGAGACTTACCATAATCCATTCCAGCTTCGCAGGCTTTGTCCAACAATTTCACTTCACTCATGTCTCCATGTTTCTTCTTGAAGCTACAGCTCTCTATGAAAGAAAGGTCATGTGTGAGAATGAACATGTCAAAGTAACCAGCCAATCTATATAGTGAGGACACTATTACTTTGGCATTCAGTATATTAACATTAAGCTGAAATTCAGAACCTGTTTTGTGCAAACATTCCACTCCTTGTACTCTGGAGTGGAATGATGGCAGAAACAGACTGTTACCCAGGCTACATTAACATATTATTGTACAGGCAAAATGATCATTCCATGTGAAAATGGAACATGATATTTTGGATTTTCCTGAACATTGAATGGATGATGGTAAAATAATCAGAGTAGGGTAAGCTGATCCTATAACTGCAACTACTTTTTGGCAGCTATTTGGCCACCGAGGCATGGTACCTTCAGCACAACTGCACACATCTTCCTGACAAAGCCTGTTCAGGGTTCCGTCCTTCTTATTTGGGTGGTAGAACTTCACACAGCGGTTCTCTAAAATGACAAAAGTCCCTATTCAAGACAATTTCCTTCTGTGCGTTGGCATTTCTAGTGAATGCATTGTAGTCTATGAGGCACATGTGAGTGTCTGTGCTTACATCAGACCTGGGTTCTAATAGTATATGTTTTCTTTCAAATACTTTGAGTGTTTGATTGAGCCTGCCTGGAATGCCAAATGGGCAGGGTTTATACTTTTGGGACTATTCCATTTGTTCCATTCCACCAGACAAGCTGAATCAAGCACATGTTAAGTATTTTAAAGAAATGTGAATTATATTTAAACCAGGTCTGGTTCATATCCCCTCTAAAAATAATGCATACCTTGAGCATAGTATTCATAAACGGTGACCCCAACAGGTTGAAGCAGACCTACATCTTGTACCTTGTGTATTCTGAACGCCACCTTGTCTGCTAGTTTATTAGAAACCTTAAAGGATACCGGAGATATAGTGAACGTTGAATAATACAATTAAGTTTCGCCATTGTATACATGTCACTGAGAAGAAGAAAGCCATTTCAATACCAGCGTGGCATGTCACAAACAGATACCTGGTCAAGATAGATGATGAGGGAGCCCCTCTCAGACAACTTTTTGTCCATTTCAAACCTCTGAATGTACCTTTCCGTCCCGGTTGACAACTGCAAGCAGAAACACAAGAGTGAACTTTGAACCATTAATGTTTATGGTATTATCCACAAAACACAACAAAAATTGCAAAATGAAGAAAAACTGTGTACTTAGGCAATGCTGTGTGTTCATGCAGCCTGAAGGTTTAAGAGTATTGCCATAACTACATCAGAGCGGCATTTAAGCAGTTGTAATGGGTTGAATAATTAGACACTAGAAAAAGAGACATTCTTTTGATATTTTTTAAACCAAAAGTTAAGCTGTCTAATTAATGTTGCATTTATCTCCTACAAGCTGTATCTGTAGTTCTACTATCAATCCAATAGATGGCGCTGTTACTCTGTGGCGGTAGTAGTGATGGAAGAAGTTCTGGCTGAGATTCTTCAGAATAAAGAATGCACCAGAACTGCGAACACAGTAACTTTTGTGTCCAGTTATTGACTACTACAGGTATGTAAAATTATGTATATAAAAATAACATGTTTATAATATCCTCAGTATCAATTCCGCCAAAGGTGTAATCACGCGTGAGGCCCAGTGCAGTCACAATTCTTTTTTGCCTGTGTTTTTGTATTCTATTGCGCAACAGCTGATGAAACTAACATTGTAAACGTGTGAAATAAATTGATCTGTGTTATTCATGATTGTTGCTGGTTGAAACAGGACCTTGTAATCAGGTTTTGCAAGACCTCTCAGCCAACAATAACAGCTAGTTTTCAGGATACATATCCCTTCTTTTCGGCCCCTCACTCAGACCACTCTCAGACAGTCCTAGCAAAATTATTTATCTGTAATTTTTTGTTGTTGCTAAAATGCAAACACTTTTTTCTTATTTTTTCCTATTTTAATGGAAAACTAAAAGAGTAAGGTACTTAACTGCTAAAAAGGGACTTTAGTGCAGACAGTATGGTTGCAGAACAGTATAGACACAATTTAATGGTTTACATAATCTGGTGACACTGAATGTAATGTTTAACAGTTTAATGCATTTTGTCCATATTCTGCCACACTCAGTTGGTTCTATCTGTATCAGAGGAGGCTGGTGGGAGGAGCTATAGGAGGACGGGTTCATTGTAATGGCTGGAATGGAATAATTGGAACGGAGACAAACATGTGGTTTCCATATGTTTGATGTGTTTGACTCCGTTCCATTGATTCCATTCCAGCCATTACAATGAGCCCATCCTAGTATAGCTCCTCCCACCAGCCTCCTCTCATCTGAATGTATAGCTAGCTACATGTTTTTTCACATCCTAAAAAGGTCCATATAGCATGCACAATCGAGTTTGTATTTCCACTCATTCAATTTGCAAAGAAAGGAATCTGTGAAAATCTAACCCTAAATGTTGTTTCAGCCAGTCAAATGATGTTCGTATTTATTCCTTAGAGATCCTAGAACGTAACCAGACTTCATTATATCATTAGGAGTGTAGTATATCCTCTAGGACACCAAATTTGGTCAGAGAGCGACACCTTCATGGCGTGCCAATGACACGGGCGTTCTTCACTTGATTGACTGTAACTTTGTCAAAAGCACTAATCGGGGTCAAGCAAAGCTATCTAGATAGCCAATGAGCTGGGAACCCCCGTATCTGTTGCACAATTTTGCTGCTAACCTTGTGCGACAGCAAACCTTTTCCTTTTGGACAAAAATTGCAAGAATATGGAGAGATATGAAGTTACGAAAACTGGGTGTTTTGCAAATGTTGAACTTACAATATGACTACTAATACTGGAAAAGCTAAATCAAAGTCCAAGTATACAGATTTGACAATATACTTGCAGAAAAATGTAAATGTGTCATTCACGATTTGCCCAAATGTACCTGGGTGACTTCACACTAAATGTCATGTAGCTTGCTCATACTTCCAGTATCAGTCTGAAACTTTGCACATACACTGTTGCCCTCTTGTGGACACCATCGGAATTACAACCGGAGTGATGTCTAGATTTGGGACCTCTGTTGCATTTCAAATATGGTGGTAGAAAAACCCCCCACAAAAAAACGTTTTTTTTTCCTTTGTATTTTCTTCTACCAGATCTATTGTGTTATTTTCTCCTACATTCAATTCACATTTCCACAAACGTCAGTGTTTCCTTTCAAATTGTATGAGGAATAGCACATCCTTGCTTCATGGCCTGAGCTACAGGCAGTTAGATTTGTGGATGTCATTTTAGGCAAAAATTGAAAAAAAGGGGGCTATCCCTAAGAATTAACTATTTAATTGGCTGATGCTTAATTTTAAACTAAAACTTAAAAAAAATGTTTGCAAGTATAGACCTAATTCATTTTACAGGGAAATATCACAATTAGGCCAATGAAAGACTATTAAGGATAAGAGTACATACAGATCTGCTATCAGATCTGCTATCCATGTTTCTCACAGCAGGAAGATAGTACTGCAGCAACAAGACATTTGAATTATCATGTGGATTATAACTACTGAACATTTTTTGTGGGGTTTGATACATTTTTCTTTAGGGCAAATCAAGTCAGACATGTGGAAACTTTAGAAGCCTTTTTAAACCTCAAAAACAGTACAATTTGCATTTCTCTGCAACAATGGAGTGATCAAATTAAGATGGCATATCTGCAAGCCGTTTTCCTATGTATGTGAAACAGAAATTGTCCATCCAAAAGGAGCACTGTGATCCCTCTCTGACATCCAATGAATCTAGAATACCTGGAGTCGAAGCTATCTGCAAGAAGCACAGTCGATATTAATGACCCAGTACCTGACAATACGTTTTCTGGATCCATGCCCGGGCAACAGTACTTCTAGGTCTCAGAAAGGCAGTAGCGATGCACCATAAGCCATCTGCTACATCAACATTTGTTAACTCACCTGTTTCAGATCCTCGACGTCAACTACAAAGCCAGTCAGCAAGCTGATGTCTAAAATGGTCATGGTGGCATTTCTGTCAGATTTAAACCTTGGGAGAGAATAGGAGTGTCCTTAAGAAAGACTTGATTTTATCTGATTTCATTTTTGCATGTACTGTGGTTCCTTTTCCTCACTGGGTAAGAATACAATCTAACAATAATATTGGCCTAAGACAAAGTATGATGGTGATTATAGTATTGCCCGAGTAATCCGGTTTTTCTTTTACTTACAACACGTCAATGTGGAGCATATATGTCTCTTGCGCTCCGTTGAGTGCAACTTTAAAGACAAGAGATGTCATTTTGAAGGTAGATTTAGCAATACGACATCATCGTACACAGTGGGGCCACTTCAGTCATGCAGATATCAACAACCACCAAACTAGTAGCTCTAGTAGCTCTTTTCCACATTTCAATGAATTAAAACAAAACAAACGAAACGTCAGTTATCACTGTTGAGTGGGAACAAGTTAAAATACAATAGCCACGACAAGTAGCCTACCTTTAGCCTGCTTTATTAGTTCCACATCAAGCACAAAGTTTTTGCAGTCTTGGTTCTTCTCTATGGGCATGGCATAGTATATGGTTGTAACCTTGACATGGATAGGCAAGGAGAGGGTTGGTGTTACTTGGTTATCCCCGGGTACTAATTTTATCTTTATGTTATCAATCAAATGTCTTCACACACTAATTAGGCTAATTTAAATCCAGTGCAATTTAACCCCCCCTTCCTTCTTACCAATAATTCCCCAAGACCAGTTCCTTTGGCAGTTACTGTGAAGTTATCATGCAGCTGGACCTATGCAGAATACAAACTTTAATTTAAGACCTGCCTAACAGACAAAATAGACTTCCTCCGTCTCTCACTAATATCAACTATTCTCTTAATTCACTTTCTCTAACATCCATTTCTCCTTCCCCCCTCTGTGATGCAGGTTGCCTTGTTCCTTTCCTCAGGGAACCATGTTCACACCACAACATTCTGACTGAGAAATGTGATTCGAGTGACCCAAAAGTTTGTCTCGACTGTGTTCTAGGCTCATGGGCAATAGGTTTGCACTTCTCACGTGTTACAAAGAGGCTTATGTGTGCATACGTCCTTACCTTGTCGGTGCGTGTGAGTAAGGCGGTACTCTTGCTAAATGACCACTTGACGACGTCAGTTCTCCCTGAGATATCAATGTCCACATTCAGATCAATGTCTTTTACTTTTCCTGCTTTCGCCATGTACTCTGCCACAGCCTGGAACACCATGATAGTGGACTGTTTTGGAAGAAACAGAAGGAGGGGGTTGAATGTGTACCAAGCCTGTATACAGTTGGGTCCGGAATTAATGACACCCTTGATAAAGAATATCAATAATGATGTATAAAATAAATAATTCAAATAATGAGCTATATTGTATCCTGCAAAAAAATCCCAGTCATGTAAAATCCATAGATTAAGGCCTAAATGAATTTATTTCAATTGACTGATTTCCTTTATAAACTGTAACTCAGTAAAATCATTGAAATTGTTGCATGTTGCATTTATATTTTTGGTGGAGTCTAATAGAATTGCTCAGAGAAAGATGTGTATATATTTTTTTACAAGTAGTACTTTATTTTCTGAAAAGGTAGGGGTCAAAATGATTGACACCCCTAAAGATTCATATAAATAAAGTTTAGTATTTGGTCCCATATTCCTAGTACACTACAACCTTGTTGGAACCATGTTCAGTTAGTTTTGCTTGTGTTTCAGATTCTTTTGTGCCTAATTGAAATGAATGGTAAATTGTATTGTGTTATTTTGGAGTCACTTTTATTGTAAATAATAATAGAATATGTTTCTAAACACTTCTACATTAACGGGGATGCTACCATGACTACGGATAATCCTGGATGAATCATGAATGACGATGAGTGAGAAAGTTACAAAGGGCCGAAGATCATACCCTCAAGACATGCTAACCTCCCGTTTGGACCCTTACCTTTTTGAGAAAAAAACGTATACTTAAACAAAATCTCTTTCTCTGAGCAATTGTATTAGTATAACATAACGTAATTTCCAAAACATTTTGAGAATACAATATTACTCAGTATTTGAATTATTTATTTTACAGTCATTATTGCTCAGCTTTATCAAAGGTGTCCATCATTTTAGACCTCACTGTATGTGGCTCTTGAGTGTTGTTTGTTGTATCCTAAATGCAGATTTCTATAACATGATGCATCCCCACAAGGCATATTTCCTTATATTGAATTATAATGTTGCATGACCCCGAAGCGGCCTGTTTCAAACGATGTATGGACATTAGCCCGTCTTAGCCAAGGTTAACCAGCCTGTTTGCCCTTGTTGGATGCTTGATGGCACGTGTTACATGGGTCTGGCTGTACCTGAGTGGATGAGTCACCTCCTCTTTGAAAACCCTGGCTTTTGAGCCACCTAACGATGGGACCAGCTTCCTCGAAGGCACCAGCCTTCACCAGGGCCAAGAGGGCGTAAGCTGTGGCCTCCAGAGTGAGAAGGTGGTTCTCTGAAACAGGCCAGTGGGTCCGGTCTGTGAGGGAAACACAAACATAATTTATTATTAACAAAAACCAAACTGTACAAAAACATCTGCTACACTGGCAAAATGTAGCTTTTTGATGCAGAGAGTATTGGGCTATAAAAGTAAAAAATGGGTTAGGCTACATAATACTGTCCATAGGGTTCAATTACTCAATATTTCCTACTATAAAGGAGGATTTATACTGTCACCTGTAGATGAGTGTTTGAATAGGATAGACTGGTTGAGATTGCCCTCGTTAGCCAGGGCGTATGAGGTCATAGCCACTGAATAAGGGTTGGTCAGGTGTTGATTCCGAAATTCTAGGTATTGCTTAGCCTTTTCAATGCTCTCTGGCAGGTTCTGGAGGGAGAGGAAGAGAGGCCATTGCTAACTTCTTTAAGTATCCTAAAAGGCATTCAAAAACTGCTCAATGCCTTTGTTATTTGAATATGCATGGCCATAGAAAACATGGGTATGAGAGAAGTAATAGGAGGACATGAGAATGTGTAAATTCCACTTACCCTGATACCATCGTCCTTTATGCAAATTGTGTGTGCTTCCTGCAAGGTTATGAGCACAAATGCTGTCAAGGTGTCATCCACGTCTTTCCCCAGTACATCTCCCTGTAGATTGGCACAGACAGAAATAACCATATCTACGTTGGTATCTGGGTTTTTTGTTTAATATTTTACGTTCTCAATATTTTACAGACTCAAAAACTCAAGATACAACTTAGAAATACACTGAACAAAAATATAAAGGCAACATGTAAAGTGTTGGTCCCATGTTTCATGAGCTGAAAAAAAAGATCCCTGAAATGTTGCATACACACAAAAAGCATATTTTTCTCAAATTTTGTGAGCAAATTTTACATTCTTGTTAGTGAGCATTTCTCCTTCGCCAAGATAATCCACCTGATAGGTGTGGCATATCAAGAAGCTGATTAAACAGCATGATCCTTACACAGGTGCACCTTGTGATGGGGACAATATAAGGCCACTAAAATGTTCCGTTTTGTCACACAACACAATGCCACAGATCTTTTTTTGAGTGAGCATGCAATTGGCATGCTGACTGCAGTTATGTCCATCGGAGAATTGAATGTTAATTTCTCTACCATAAGCTGCCTCCAACTTTGCTTTAGAGAATTTATCAGCACATCCAACAAGCCTCACAACCGCAGACCACGTATATTGCGTCATATGGGCGAGCGGTTTGCTGATGTCAACATTGTGAACAGAGTGCCCCATGGTGGTTATGGTACGGGCAGGCATAAGCTATGGACAACGAACACAATTGCATTTTATCAATGGAAATTTAAATGCACAGAGATACCGTGACGAAATCCTGAGGCCCATTGTCATGCCCTTCATCCGCCGCCATCACCTTATGTTTCAGCATGATAAAGCACGGCCCCATGGTGCAAGATTCTGTACACAATTCATGAAAGCTGAAAATGTCCCAGTTCTTCCATGGCCTGTATACCAGAAATGTCACTCATTGAGCATGTTTGGGATGCTCTGGGTCGACGTGTATGGCAGCGTGTTCCAGTTCCCGCCAATATCCAGCAACTTCACACAGCCATGGATGAGGAGAGGGACAATATTCCACAGGCCACAATCAACAGCTTGATCAACTCTATGTGAAGGAGATGTGTCACGGTGAGGAAAAGAGTGGTCACACCAGATACTGACTGGTTTTCTGATCCACACCCTTAACTTGTATTTTAAGGTATCTGTGACCAGGTGCAGACGCATATCTGCATTCCTAGTCATGTCAAATCCATAGATTAGGGCCTGATTTATTTATTTCAATTGACTGATTCCTTATATGAAACCTAACTCAGTAAAATCTTTTAAAATCTTGCATTTGTGTTTATTTAGTTCATTATTTCTTTTATAATTCTTGTTACATTTACATGGATACTCTGAACATAAGAGATCATTCCTGTAAGGCAATGGTAATGAAAATATTGTCACGGGTAGGAGTGCGATGTATTAGTCTTAGAGAAAGTTTTGCAAAATAATATGATTAATACAATTAAATAAATTAAATATGAAATAGTTTAATAAATGTATTTAATCAAATTTCTACCAGCAACACAAACAGTACCATCATGGTGGGATGTAGGAGTTTGCCAGTTTCCTCGAAAATGCCATTGGGTCGCTGTCTTTTCATGACAAGCCACTTGACTGCACTGCACAGGACATCTTCCGAAATAACGATTAAAGGGTTTGCCATGGCAAATACCTTAGCAACATAAGCTGTCAACCTAGATGGAAGGATGAGATGTAGGTACAGTTAGGTATAATTTACCCTGCCATGAATGAAATGTCAACTTGTACAGTGCCTTCAGAAAGTATTCACACCCCTTGACTTTTCCCATGGGGGGTGGGGCTCACTTGTCCACACACAATACCCCATAATGTAAAAGTGAAATTATGTTTTACTTTTTTAATTTTTTTTTACAAATTAATATAAAACTGAAAGTTGAAACATCTTTAGTCAGTGAGGTCAATGTTTATCTGCTGACCTTCAAAGCATTATATGGATTCTTATTTACAATGACGGCCTACCCCGACCAAACCCGGACGACACTGGACCAATTGTGCGCCGCCCTATGGGACTGCCGATCACTGCCGGATGTGATACAGCCTGGAATCAAACCAGGGACTGTAGTGACGCCTCTTGCACTGAGATGCAGTGCCTTAGACCGCTGCGCCACTTGCTACTACCTATCTTTTCGATTTGGTCCTGCCGTACATACTTACATGTACGCTATGGTCACAAGACGCAGGCCTCCTTATCGTCTCTAGAATTTCTAAGAAAACAGTTGGAGGCAGGGCTTTCTCCTATAGAGCTCCATTTTTACGGAATGCTCTGCCTATCCATGTGAGAGACGCAGACTTCGTCTCAACTTTTAAGTCTTTACTGAAGACTCATCTCTTCAGTAGGTCTTATGACTGAATGTAGTCTGGCCCAGGGGTGTGAAGGTGAACAGCAAGGCACTGGAGTGACGAACCACTCTTGCTTTCTCTGCTTGGCCGGCTCCCCTCTATCCACTCGGATTCTCTGCCTCTGAAGTCTATGTACATAGGGCAGCAGCCTCTAAGGTGTCCTGAATACAAAGTGTTGTTTTTGGGACAAATCCAATGCAACACATACTGAATACCACTCTCCACATTTTCAAGCATAGTGGTAGCTGCATCTTGTTAAAGGCATGCTGGTAGTCCTTAAAGACTGGGGAGTTTGGTTCCCATGGTTCAGTCTGCTTTCCATCAGACACTGGGAAATCACTTTTCAGCAGGACAATAGCCTAAAACATAAGGCCAAATCTACACTGGAGTTACTTACCAAGAAGATAGTGAATGTTCCTGAGTGTCCGAGTTAAAGTTTTTACTTAAATCTGCTTGAAAATCTATGGCAAGATTTGACTCAGGGGTGTGTAAATATGTACATTTGATATGTCAGTATTTCATTTTCAATAAATGTGTTAAAATAAGAAAAATAAAACAATTCACTATGGGGTATTATGTGTATATGGGTGAGAAAAAAATGAATCCATTTTAAATCCAGGCTGAACAAAGAAAAATGGGGAATACGTCAAGGGGTAAGAATGCTTTCTGAAGGCACCGTAAATTGCCTTAATTTGTGATTCCTTAAAGTGGATTCCTCAAAGTGTAAGCTGCTTCTGGTCTTTTCTCACCATTACGAGGTCCTATTGTCTTAAGTCAACATATACAGTGTCCTCCTGAATTATTGGCACCCTAGGTAAATATGAACCAAAAAGCCTGCGAATAATGTCTTTGTTGTTTATCAGCTTAATCTTACACCAAAATATCATATGAATCTAAATCAATAAATCATCATCAAGAAATAATAATTTTATTCAAAAACATGCAATTATTGGCACCTGGCATTTAGTCCTTTGTGCACCCTTCCTTTGCCAAAACTACAGGTGCTTAAATTTGTGGTTTGGTGACAGCAGGGGCGTTCTTCTGGCAACCCTTACAAATAATTTGTTGGCATGAAGGTGGCGTCTAATTGTAGTTTTGGAGACTTGGTGAACCCAAGATGAAACCAAATTCTACAATTCTCCAACTGTGATCTTTGGAGATTGTTGTGCCACTTGAACTATCTTTCACTGTGCGTGGGGGCAAAATACACTTGCGTCCTCTTCCAGGCAGGTTCATCACAGATCCAGTTGTTTTACATTTCTTAATTATTGCTCTAATAGTGGAGATGGGTATTTTCAGGCATTTAGCTATCTATTGTATAGCCATTGCCTGATTTGTTAAAACTTCTTATGGCTGCAGGGGCAGTATTGAGTAGCTTGGATGAAAGGTGCCCAGAGTAAACGGCCTGCTCCTCAGTCCCAGTTGCTAATATATGCATATTATTATTAGTATTGGATAGAAAACACTCTGAAGTTTCTAAAACTGTTTGAATGATGTCTGTGAGTATAACAGAACTCATATGGCAGGCAAAAACCTGAGAAGAAATCCAAACAGGAAGTGAGAAATGTGAGGTTGGTCGATTTTCAACCCAGCCCCTATTGAATTCACAGTGGGATATGGATGAAGTTGCACTTCCTAGGGATTCCAGTAGATGTCAACCGTCTTTAGAAACTTGAATGAGGCTTCTACTGTGTTGTGGGGCTGAATGGGAGCTGAATGAGTCAGGTTACTGGCAGAGAGCCATTTCCTGGTCATGCGCATTTCACATGATAGCGACCTGCGTTCCATGGCTTCTCTACACACAATGGAATTCTCCGGTTGGAACATTATTGAAGATTTATGATAAAAACATCCTTAAGATTGATTCTATACTTAGTTTGACATGTTTCTAAGACCTGTAATATAACTTTTTGAAGTTTTTGTCCGAAGTTATGCTGGACCTGCACGAGCGTTTGGATTTGTATACCTAAGCCCTAACAAAAGTAGCTACTTGGAAATAAATAATGGACATTATCGAACAAATCAAGCATTTATTGTGGAACTACGATTCCTGGGAGTGCATTCTGATGAAGATCATCAAAGGTAAGGGAATATTTATAATGTTATTTCTGGTTTCTGTTGACTCCAACATGGCGGATAATTTTATTTATTTTCTGAGCGCCGTCTCAGATTATTGCATGGTTTGCTTTTTCCATAAAGTTTTTTTGAAATCTGACACAGCGGTTGCATTAAGGAAAGGTATATCTATAATTCCATGTGTATAACTTGTATTTGCATCTACATTTATGATGAGTATTTCTGTTGAACTGATGTTGATGTTTTTGGAACTAGTGAATGTAACACGCCAATGTAGAATCAGATTTTTTTATATAAATATGAACTTTATCAAACAAAACATACATGTATTGTGTAACATGAAGTCCTATGAGTGTCATCTGATGAAGATCAAAGGTTGGTGATTAATTTTATCTCTATTTGTGCTTTTTGTGACTCCTCTCTTTGGCTGTAAAAATGGCTGTGTTTTTCTGTGGCTTGGTGGTGACCTAACATAATCGTTTGTGGTGCTTTCGCTGTAAAGCTTGTTATGGCTGCAATCCCGCTAACGGGATCAATATGACAACTACCAGTGAAAATACAGGGCGCCAAATTCAAACCACAGAAATCTCATAATTACAATTCCTAAAACATACATGTGTTTTATATCATTTTAAAGTTAATCTTGTTGTTACTCCCACCAAAGTGTCCGATTTCAAATATGCTTTTCAGCAAAAGCACTACAAACGATTATGTTAGGTCTCCACCAAACCACAATAAGCACAGCCATTTTCCAGCGAAATATAGCATTCATAAAAGCAGAAATAGAGATAAAATTCATCACTAACCTTGAATTATCTTCATCAGATGACACTCATAGGACTTCATGTTACACAATACATGCATGTTTTGTTTGATAAAGTTCATATTTATATTTTAAAAAAATCTGAGTTTACATTGGCGTATTAGATTCACTAGTTCCAAAAACATCAAGTGATTTTGCATAGCCACATCGTTTCAACAGAAATACTCATCATAAATATAGATGATGATACAAGTTATACACATGGAATTATAGATATACCTCTCCTTAATGCAACCACTGTGTCAGATTTCAAAAAAGGTTTACGGAAAAAGCAACCCATGCAATAATCTGAGACAGAGCTCAGAACAGTAGCCAAATTAGCCGCCATGTTGGAGTCAACAGAAACCAGAAATACATGATAATGTTTCCTTACCTTTGATGAACTTCATCAGAATGCAGTCCTAGGAATCCCAGGTCCACAATAAATGCTTGATTTGTTCGAAAATGTCCGTTATTTATGTCCAATTAGCTACTTTGGTTAGCGCGTTTGGTAAACAATTCCAAAGTCACAAAGCGCGTCCACTATAACGTGACGAAATGTCCCAAGGTTCCGTAACAGTCAATAGAAACATGTCAAACGATGTACTGAATCAATCTTTAGAATGTTTTTTACATATATCTTGAATAACATTCCAACCGGAGAATTAGAATGACTTCAGATGACTGGTGGAACGCAGGTGCTTCCCCTGTGAACGCGCATAGTGAATGCATGGTCAACTTGTGGCAGTGGTGACTATTTCCTGTCTCATTCGACCCCCCTTCACATTAGAGTCATCAGACAAAGTTCTATTGACTGTTGACATCTAGTGGAAGGCGTAGAAAGTGAAAACTAATCCATATCTTGCTGTAATTTCAATGAGAGCTTGGTTGAAAATCTGCCACCACAGAAAAAATACAAACAGGAAGTGGAATTTCTCAGGTTTTTGCCTACAATATGAGTTCTGTTATACTCACAGACATAATTCAAACAGTTTTAGAAACTTCAGAGTGTGTTCTATCCAATACTAATAATCATATGCATATATTAGCAACTGAGACTGAGGAGCTGGCCGTTTACAATGGGCACCTTTTCATCCAAGCTACTCAATACTGCCCCTGCAGCCATAAAAAGTTAACAACAAGATTACCTTTAAAACGGTATAAGATACATGTATGTTTGAGGAATTTTAATTATGAGATTTCTGTTGTTTTGAATTTGGCGCCCTGCACTTTCACTGGCTGTTGTCATATCGATCCCGTTAACGGGATTGCAGCCATAAGAAGTTTTAAGGTCAATAACCTTTTGTCTCATTTCATGTATGTGTACTCTGGCCTTTCCCATGTTGATGGATAACTAAGGAAGTTTAGCCTGTGTGTCACCTCATATTCATACCCCAGTGAAACAGGAATTCATATACCACTTAAAATGTCTTTGGGACTGGGGGGCAGTATTGAGTAGCTTGGATAAAAAGGTGCCCAGAGTAAACTGCTTGCTACTCAGGCCCAAAAGCTAGAATATGCATATTATTAGTAGATGTGGATAAAAAACACACTCTGAAGTTTCTAAAACTGTTTGAATGATGTCTGTGAGTATAACAGAACTCATTTGGCAGGCAAAAACCTGAGAAGAAATCCAACCAGGAAGTGGGAAATCTGAGGTTTGTAGTTGCCTATCGACTATACAGTGTCTATGGGGTCATATTGCACATCCTAAGGCTTCCACTAGATGTCAACAGTCTTTAGAACCTTGTTTGAGGCTTCTACTGTGAAGGGGGAGAGAAAGAGAGCTGTTTGAGCCAGGTGTCTGGCAGAGTGCCATGAGCTGATCACACGTGCCCCCGTGAGAGGTAGCTGCATCCCATTGCATTTCTAAAGACAAAGGAATTCTCCGGTTGGAACATTATTGAAGATTTGTTAAAAACATCCTAAAGATTGATTCTATACATTGTTTGACATGTTTCTACGGACGGTAATATAACTTTTTTGACATTTTGGCTGAACAAGTGATCACGCATTATGCATTTGGATTACTGGGCTAAACGCGCAAACAAAAAGGAGGTATTTGGACATAAATGATGGACTTTATCGAACAAAACAAACATTTACTGTAGAACTGGGATTCCTGGGAGTGCATTCCGATCAAGATCATCAAAGGTAAGTTAATATTTTTAACGCTATTTCTGACTTTTCTGACACCTCTCCTTCTTTGGAAAATGGCTGGATGTTTTTCTGTGACTAGCGCTGACCTAACATAATCACAAGGTGTGCTTTCGTCGTAAAGCCTTTTTGAAATCTGACACAGCGGTTGCATTAAGGAGAAGTTGATCTATATTTCCATGCATAATACTTGTATCTTTTATCAATGCTTATTATGAGTATTTCTGTAATTTGACATGGCTCTCTGCCCTTTCACCGGATGTTTGTTTGAGACAATGCATTTCTGATCATAACACACCAATTTCAAATGAGGTTTTTTGACATAAAGATTAACTTTATTGAACAAAACACACATTTATTGTGTAACATGAAGTCCTGTGAGTGCCATCTGATGAATATCATCAAAGGTTAGTGATTCATTGAATCGCTATTTCTGATTTTTGTGAGCCCTCTCCTTGGCTGGAAAATGGCGTTGGTTTTCCGTGACTAGGTGCTGACCTAACATAATCGTTTGGAGTGCTTTCGCCGTAAAGCCTATTTGAAGTCGGTCACTGTGGCTGGATTTACAAGAAGTTTATCTTTAAAATGGTGCAAAATACTTGTATGTTTGAGGAATTTCAATTATGGGATTTATGTTGTTTTTAATTTGGCGCCCGGCAATTTCACCTGCTGTTGGCGAGCGTCCCACATATCCCAGAGAAGTTTTAGGAGTTCCCAAAGACTCAGACTAACTTCATGTTCATAAGAATTTCTAGGGCTGCCAATAATGGTGACACGCATGTTTTTGATGACATTTTTTTTCCTTTGAACAATTTTAGAGGTTTAAAAATTTGAGGTTATAGACATGATATTTAGAGTATAAAATCAATCTGATGAACAAACATGACATTTTTTCACATCCTTTTTTGTTCATATTTACGTAGGGTGCCAATAATTCAGGGGGGTACTGTACTATTCAGTTAAAGAAGCAAATTATTTGTTATTTGACGTGTATCTTTTTGACACGCAAAGACCCAAATGGGTTTACATACAGTGGATGCAAGGACCGACCATTCATGAGATCAAAAACTGTAAACATTTTTACAAACATTTTAGTAAAAATGTGCTTATATTTTGGGTTCTAATGGGGTAAAACAGCTGTTAATGTCATTCGTTTAGTTAAAAAAATGGACGCACCAATCGCAGATTGTTGCTTTAACATACAGTAGACCTCGGCCTATATGTTGTACAACTAAAGTTGTGTCCCTGGTATTGAGAGGAAGTGGGTGAAGGTGTAGCTCACCAGGTACCACTAGGCTCATTATCAAAGGCAGCATATGATCCATCTTTTTTCCGGTAGGCCAGTTCTTGCTCATAACCTTGATAATAACACAAGAAAACCATGAACCATGAAGATAATCAAAGCTGATTGGTTTTGTGCTGATAAGAAATAACTTGTACTGATAACACCACAGGTAGTGTGGTGAGTTTCCCAAAGCCTTTGTAGCTAACATGTTATGTTATTTCACTCCACAACTCAGTCACAAAGCAGCGAGAGAGTAACAATGATAAAAATCTATGTTTATGCTTCTGTGCGTTTACAAACAAATGTCAACAAATGAAGCTATTTTCTTTTGTACGAGTAGCGTTCAGTCTGGGTTGTCAATAGTTGTGTAGTGGAAGTAAACACACTTATTTTGAAAATATAGGGAGCGTTACTCATCCCGAACGATGATCAGCATTTACCCACCTATTTTAATTTACCCCTACATCACTGATTGTTGAAAGATAAAGTACCAAATTCGCTACAAAGGCTAGGAAACCCACGCCTGATCTGTTCAAAAAAATGTCAAAAAATCGAACTATTGCTTTTTGTGTGGTTGTTAACCAAATCAAATGTGAGAAACAAAAACATTCATTGTTAAAACTGCACTGTAACATTAGGCCTATAGCATAACTATAATGCGTTTACTTCCAATCAATGCCATCCTCTCTGGGAGGTGTGCAACTGTAAATGCAAAACTAAAATGTGGAATTCATAACTTTCTCACCCCTTTGAATGTAGTTGACTGCTTGATTTCTGCGTTCTAATCCCACCTTATCCCACTGTTTGGTCGTGTCCAGGTAATGTGTGGCAATGAGAGGTAAAGTCATGCCTATCATGTTCTGCTCCCCACAGCCACCTGGTTGTCTAAGGAGGTCGCCCAGGGGTGAACCACTGATGGCTGCCTCTATCGTGCTGGCCAACTGCTCACCTGAAAAGATGCAGATAGTAAAACATATATAAATGCAGACGTTAAAACATTATAAATGCACACAATTAAACATAATAATAACTGGAATATGACTTAGTCAATGGTCAGTGACAACATGACAAAGACAGTATATTTTTATTTTTTAACCTTTTTTTAACTTAACCTATAAAGAATAGACTTGCTACTCAGTGGTCCTCTAGCTTTGTGAACCAATACGACGTTAGTGAGCCTAGGGCAACTAGCTTATTCAACTAATGTTGTTAACACGTATTCGCAGTACATTTCTAAATGGTCCATGTGTGTCAGATCATTCCGTCTCACCTGTCACACTTATGTGTGTTCTGGCAGGTGTATTTGGAACCTGGTTAGCCAGTGGACCACTCCTAACACGCACAGTATCCGTCCCCCCTTTTAACCGGAGAAAGACAGAGACAGAGAGAGAGAGACAGCGACAAAGACAGAGAGAGCAAATAATGTAAACAGTTGTTACGAGTTTTTCCATTCAATCTCACCTACAGGTAGAGCCATACAATTTGACTTGCATATTAAGAGAGGAAAATGCATATTATCAACCATCATGATACTCATCAGTGCCACGAATGGTAATACTGTCACTGGAACTATAGATTATCTACATCTGTATATGCTACCATACACTCACCGTGTTTGGCGGGATCCAGTTCCACTTTCTTCACTTGAAGCCTTGTTAGCACCCCTTCGGGCTGTCATTGTTAGAATGAAAACACGTTAATTTGCTCATTTACTTATTAATCAACTCAGCATATACAGTGCCTTGCGAAAGTATTCGGCCCCCTTGAACTTTGCGACCTTTTGCCACATTTCAGGCTTCAAACATAAAGATATAAACTGTATTTTTTTGTGAAGAATCAACAACAAAGAACTGAAAACTGCTGTTCACAAATGCTCTCCATCCAACCTCACTGAGCTCGAGCTGTTTTGCAAGGAGGAATGGGAAAAAATGTCAGTCTCTCGATGTGCAAAACTGATAGAGACATACCCCAAGCGACTTACAGCTGTAATCGCAGCAAAAGGTGGCGCTACAAAGTATTAACTTAAGGGGGCTGAATAATTTTGCACGCCCAATTTGTCAGTTTTTGATTTGTTAAAAAAGTTTGAAATATCCAATAAATGTCGTTCCACTTCATGATTGTGTCCCACTTGTTGTTGATTCTTCACAAAAAAATACAGTTTTATATCTTTATGTTTGAAGCCTGAAATGTGGCAAAAGGTCGCAAAGTTCAAGGGGGCCGAATACTTTCGCAAGGCACTGTATGTTTTTGCTTGAATTACAACAATTCACCTGGTGGCCTCGGTTTTCCAAATAGGGGCGATAAAGTATTTACTTTAACAGCAAATAGGCCTACTTCTTATGGGAATGGTCTGGAATCACAGTAAAATAGCTGGGCTTTCCAGTTACCAAAGATTCAAGATTCAACATCCGCCACAAAGTTCAAGAACTGCCACATTACTTTCGTATAAAAAATGAGGACAATGGTCTCATGGACCATCGGATCTTAGTACAAGAAGTCCCATTAGGTGTATTTTTAAAGGAGAGCTCACTGTATTTGCTAACAGGTTGAGGCAACAGTACAATACCAGACGAGCCAAAAGTCAACCTCTTCCAAAAGCACCTCACACCAGCTGAAATCTTCTTAATCAAGATTCATATTTTGTTCCAAAACACCTATTATTGACTTTAACATTTCTATTGACCAGAAAATGTTTTTTTCCCCCCACAAGTGATACCCACTCCACCTGTCTTGAAGAGATTAAATTCAAACCCATGAATACCTTGAATACGAGGTAAAGTCTGGTGGGAGCAGAATAAACAAAACAAAAAACAAAAATCTGTCCCTGAACAAACTACAGGCAGATTCTACACTCAATATCAAGTGGACCAGGGCGGGCGACAGTGATTATGGATACTGGCAATTATATTGTTGAATACAAAAGACAATTGTCAGACTTCAATTTATACAGGCCATTGTCCTCCGACCCCACCCCAACCTGCAACAAACTGAACAAGGAGACATCGATGTGCCTCCCGAGTAGCGGAGCGGTCAAAGCCACTGCAGCGCAGTGCCGAGGAGCGTCTATAGTCTGTGTTCGATCCCAGGCTGTGTTACAGCCGGCTGGGAACTCCATAAGGCAGCACACAATTGGCCCAGTGTCGTCCAGGTTAGGGGAGGGTTTGGCCGGAGTGCTTTCCTTGGCTCATCGCACTCAAGCATCTCCTTGTGGCGGGTCAGGCGCCTGCAAGCTGACCTCAATTATGAGTTGAATGGTGCGGCTGGCTTCCGGGTTAAGTGAGCAGTGTGTTAAGAAGCAGCACGGCTTGGCGGTTCACATTTCGGAGGATGCATGACTCGACCTTCGCCTCTCCCCAGCTCAGGGGAGTTTCAGCGATGAGACAAGATCGTAACTACCAATTGGATATCACGAAAAAGGGGTAAAGGAGACATTGGTGGAAGCAGTAAATCACTGATGAGAGAGCATTCCTGTATGTCCAACATCCCCCTCTTCTACACGTAACTGAAGATCCACAAGGGCCTGGACAAGGGCCTTGTGTCAGATACTGGGAGCTTTCTACTCTGCCATCTTATCATAAAGACAAGTGATTTCAGTGGCAAGTGAACTTCCTTTTTTCTAGCAACACTAATTATTTAGTGTTCTTCTTACAGTGTAGTTGGTTACACGGGTGGCACCAAATAAAGCCAACCTGCACCTCGGGATAGGTTGGGAAAGGTCACATTCTAAATGAGAAGTCAAAACCTTGTTTCAATAACTTAGACATTTGGAAATGGCTACATTGACAACAGGATGTTTCTGTGAAGGGCAAGGGCCCCTTCCCTATGTTGGCCCAAAGAACCCTCCCTTATTGGTTACAATTGGGCCGTTTCTTTTTTTATGCGGCACCTCATCTGAAATTGGTTGAGCGCCTTCTGCTCCTTTCCAGGTTTGACCTCTTAGCATAATTATAAGGTGGATGCCCTCATTTTTCGAGGACTGGGATTTCAGACTCAATCAATCAGATTCACACTGATCGACACATGTCCATATATAAATTACATATCATCCACAGGGTAGTTACATCTGTTAAGAAGCAATGGTTTGCCTTACCACCACACGTAGCTCCTTCTTAACACCGTCGCGACCACCCCAATCTCGGACGGAGGCCTTCACCTCGATGGTATGGAGGCCCAGCTTCATGGGGATGATGACAAAGGGGACACTTCGTGTGGACCTGGGGTCCACCATAACAGTAACAATGTACCTCCCCTTCTTGCTGGCAGAGCTGCACACGTCTGGTGTCTCCCTCAGTTCTACACGGACCTGCCATTAAGGTGGAGAGGGGTAGTCACATCGCCGTGCATCTAATCAGATAAATATCACACTGAATGGTATAATAATAATTATAATAATTATAATAAGGCACAGAAGAGGTCATACTGATTTTAGAATGAAATATTTGGGCAATCTAGCAGTTTACTCTGTATACTACCTGCATCTGCAGGTTCAACTCACCACGGTTGCGTGCCTGCCTTTAAATTACAATAAGCTTACTGTTATAGAGCCCTCCATGTAGTTGTGAAGAATGGCTTTGATTTCCAGCTGCTCATTGCGCACGGCAGAGTAGGGCAGCTTCAGATCAAGGAAGAAGTTCTTCCAAACAATTACTTTGAGGGGTTCAGACACACAGATTCCTATTGAGCAAGAGAGTTGCCATAAGATGGAAGATGTAGAAAGAGTAGCCACCAATATAGAAAGATGGGCACAAATAAGTGAGAGTACCATGTGTTTTGGACAGGCCAATGGCAGTGATCTGCCAGCTGGTGATGGAACCCGGTAAGGTCATTTTTATGTTATGCACAGGACTAAAATGGTAAAAAAGAGAAAGAAAAAATGTATTTTCATTACATGGGAAAAGGAATATGGATTAGAAGGCATTTTACTGTAGTGCATTGAACGATCTCAATAAATACTGCTCTTACCACTGCTTATTGTCAGGACACCGCGGCAGACTCTCCTCAATCCACAGCCAACTCTCAGGGAAGAAGGAACGGGAAATGATGTCGTTAAAACTTTCGAAATCTTCATCCTCTTCTTCACCTTACCAAGAGTGACAGAAAGTCAGACAGTTCCCATCACTGTTAATGTATTTCCCTTTCACACAGAAGGGAATACCAGAATATTTTATACATTCACACTGGTTTTTTTCATCACACTGGATTTACATAGTATGCAATTTTAGAATTGACCATTCCAGTCCACTACAGTTGTTTCACTTACTGCGGGCTAATATGAGCTGGTCAGTCTTGGCCTCTTCACGTTTGGTGGCCATTTCTCGACAACATTTCAGGAAGGCTTCCACACAGTCTGTTCCATCGCTGATGTATTGGGCACGCCGCTCGCATGTGTAATCTAGAATGTTCTTCCTCATACCGTCCATGCAGCATTGTCTCTCCAGGCCTGTGTACTGGCTCGCTAGGACAGAGAAGTGCATTATCAGTGAGATTCTGCATTATCGCAGAGTGATCTGCAAAACCTTTAGGGAAACCCAGTGCTGAATTTTGAAAGAAAAAAAAACTGAACATCATTTGAAGTTTGTTTAGTGGCCAATCTGGACAGCAGTCTTCCTATTTCGTAATTGGTTCTCATTCCCAGAGGTTGAAAACATAAACAATAAAACACTATTTGACATCCTTGCAACAGATGTCTGTTTGGTAAGAAAGAAGTACTAAGATCTACTAATAAATAAATACATATATATGTACATGGTTAAAACAAAAACATCCAGTTTTAAGATCAGGCATCACAAGAAGAGAAACTCCTGTCCTACCCAGTGTGGTTACGACATCATTTATAGTCACTGCTCGTCGTCTCCTTGAGTTGACAGGGCAGCTGGAGACTAAAGCACACAAAGATGAAGATGGATTTCAATGCACAAACCTGCCTGGGAGACTTGACAAGGCAATATTAAGGACAAATGTTTTAGGCCTACATCAACCAAATTCCACAGTGAAAATGAAGATACTATGGTGAAGTAAAATATGATACACCAGCTGATAACTGGCTAAAACTGGCTAAAATGTGATATTGCCAATTGTGTATTTTACAATTTAAGTATTATTATAATAAATTAAGTAATAATAACAATAATAATAATACTTGGGATTATATAGCGCTTTGCAAATAACCAAAGTCACTTAACAACTGTAGAAATGAAGAAAAAAAACAGTAGTCAAAACAAAGCCAGGCTAAACAAAAACATGAAAAGAGTGAAAGGAGGCCACAATGAAGAGAAAGAGTGTGATGTATCAATGTACGAATGAGTGAGCAGGTGTTCTGTGTGTCCGAAAACAAACGCTTAATAGCATTGGCATCTTTTTGCTACGTTGTAAGACTTTTACAAAGTGTCTAGAAATGATAACTCTGCGTGGGCAACCAAGGTATCAACCCTTATAAGGTCAGAAGTAGAAGTAAGCTGACTGCCAATGGTTTTGGGAGACACACAACATCCAATTTTCAGCCAACACATATTTTGCACACATTCAGATCAGGTTATTAAAGAGATTTCAAGATTGTCCATTTTCAGATTAACTCAAGGATACCATTTTTATGTCTCTGTGCAGTTCGAAGTAAATTGCTAGCATTGATCAATGAAATTAGAACCTATATTCACCCACTCAAAAAATAGCCGACAGTTATTGAATTTCTAATGTGTTATCACTATGCTTTCAAACATCTAAAAGCATAACCAAATTCCAATGGAAAAGCAACGTCAGATTTTTGGTTTAGTTGTCACCCAAATGTCTATCACTACGCTTTCAACCATTTACATGCACAGCAAAGTTCAAATGGAAATACAATGTCATACATTTTGTTTATTTATACAAAGGATGAATGCGTCATCACTGTGCTTCATCTAATAGCAGAACCAAATCACCTGTATTGCAGTTGAGATTACATTAAAAGTACATGGTCCAAGTGATTAAGGCCGTTTGAGATTCTGCGCAGATTATTACAGCAATGTGAAGACCTCCAAAGACCTATTTAACCTTTATTTAACTAGGAATGTAAGTTAAGAACAAATTATTATTTACAATGTCCTAGGAACAGTGGGCTAACTGCCTTGTTCAGGGGTAGAACGACCAATCTTTACCTTGTTAGCTCGGGGATTCAATCTAGCAACCTTTCGGTTACTGGCCCAACGCTCTAACCACTAGGCTACGTGCCGACCTATACATGCTATCGTGTATTTGGGGAGGTTCTCTCATTCTTCTCTACAGATCCTCCCAAGCTCTGTCAGGTTGGGTGGGGAACATCGATGCACAGCTATTTTCAGGTCTTTCCAGAGATGTTCGATCCGGTTCAAGTCCGGGCTCTGACTGGGCCACTCAAGGACATTCAAAGACTTTTCCCAAAGCCACTCCTGTGTTGTCTTGGATGTCAACTTAGGGTCGTTGTCCTGTTGGAAGCTGAATCTTCACCCCAGTCTGAGGTCCTGGGCACCCTGGAGCAGGTTTTAATCAAGGATATCGCTGTACTTTACTCAGTTCATCTTCCCCTTGAGCCCGACTAGCCTCCCAGCCCCTCCTGAAGCCTCCCAGCCCCATTGAAGTCAGATGTTTACATACACTTAAAACTAGTTTTTCAACTACTCCACAAATTTCTTGTTAACAAACTATAGTTTTGGCAGGTCGTTTAGGATATCTACTTTGTGCATGACACAAGTACATTTCAATTGTTTACAGACAGATTATTTCACTTATAATTCACTGTATCACAATTCCAGTGGGTCGGAAGTTTACATACACTAAGTTGACTTTTCCTTCAAACAGATTGGAAAATTCCAGAAAATGATGTCATGACTTTAGAAGCTTCTAATAGGCTAATTGACATCATTTGTGTCAATTGGAAGTGTACCTGTGGATGTCTTTCAAGGCCTACCTTCAAACTCAGTGCCTCTTTGCTTGGGAAAATGGGAAAATCTAAAGAAATCAGCCGAAGGAAGAAGCCAATGCTCCAAAACCGCCATAAAAATGCCAGACTACGGTTTGCAACTGAACATGGGGACAAATATCATACTTTTTGTAGAAATGTCCTCTGGTCTGATGAAACAGAAATACAGTGCCTTGCGAAAGTATTCGGCCCCCTTGAACTTTGCGACCTTTTGCCACATTTCAGGCTTCAAACATAAAGATATAAAACTGTATTTTTTTGTGAAGAATCAACAACAAGTGGGACACAATCATGAAGTGGAACGACATTTATTGGATATTTCAAACTTTTTTAACAATTCAAAAACTGACAAATTGGGCGTGCAAAATTATTCAGCCCCTTTACTTTCAGTGCAGCAAACTCTCTCCAGAAGTTCAGTGAGGATCTCTGAATGATCCAATGTTGACCTAAATGACTAATGATGATAATTACAGTCCAACTGTGTGTAATCAAGTCTCCGTATAAATGCACCTGCACTGTGATAGTCTCAGAGGTCCGTTAAAAGCGCAGAGAGCATCATGAAGAACAAGGAACACACCAGGCAGGTCCGAGATACTGTTGTGAAGAAGTTTAAAGCCGGATTTGGATACAAAAAGATTTCCCAAGCTTTAAACATCCCAAGGAGCACTGTGCAAGCGATAATATTGAAATGGAAGGAGTATCAGACCACTGCAAATCTACCAAGACCTGGCCGTCCCTCTAAACTTTCAGCTCATACAAGGAGAAGACTGATCAGAGATGCAGCCAAGAGGCCCATGATCACTCTGGATGAACTGCAGAGATCTACAGCTGAGGTGGGAGACTCTGTCCATAGGACAACAATCAGTTGTATATTGCACAAATCTGGCCTTTATGGAAGAGTGGCAAGAAGAAAGCCATTTCTTAAAGATATCCATAAAAAGTGTCGTTTAAAGTTTGCCACAAGCCACCTGGAAGACACACCAAACATGTGGAAGAAGGTGCTCTGGTCAGATGAAACCAAAATTGAACTTTTTGGCAACAATGCAAAACGTTATGTTTGGCGTAAAAGCAACACAGCTCATCACCCTGAACACACCATCCCCACTGTCAAACATGGTGGTGGCAGCATCATGGTTTGGACCTTCTTTTCTTCAGCAGGGACAGGGAAGATGGTTAAAATTGATGGGAAGATGGATGGAGCCAAATACAGGACCATTCTGGAAGAAAACCTGATGGAGTCTGCAAAAGACCTGAGACTGGGACGGAGATTTGTCTTCCAACAAGACAATGATCCAAAACATAAAGCAAAATCTACAATGGAATGGTTCAAAAATAAACATATCCAGGTGTTAGAATGGCCAAGTCAAAGTCCAGACCTGAATCCAATCGAGAATCTGTGGAAAGAACTGAAAACTGCTGTTCACAAATGCTCTCCATCCAACCTCACTGAGCTCGAGCTGTTTTGCAAGGAGGAATGGGAAAAAATGTCAGTCTCTTGATGTGCAAAACTGATAGAGACATACCCCAAGCGACTTACAGCTGTAATCGCAGCAAAAGGTGGCGCTACAAAGTATTAACTTAAGGGGGCTGAATAATTTTGCACGCACAATTTTTCAGTTTTTGATTTGTTAAAAAAGTTTGAAATATCCAATAAATGTCGTTCCACTTCATGATTGTGTCCCACTTGTTGTTGATTCTTCACAAAAAAATACAGTTTTATATCTTTATGTTTGAAGCCTGAAATGTGGCAAAAGGTCGCAAAGTTCAAGGGGGCCGAATACTTTCGCAAGGCACTGTAGATCTGTTTGAAGAACACCATCCCAACCGTGAAACACGGGGGTGGCAGCATCATGTTGTGGGGTTGCTTTGCTACAGGAGGAACTGGTGCACTTCACAAAGTAGATGGCATCATGAGAAAAAATAATTATGTGGAAATATTGAAGCAACATCTCAAGACATCAGTCAGGAAGTTAAAGCTTGGTCGCAAATGGGTCTACCAAATGGACAATGACCCCAAGCATACTTCAAAAGTTGTGGCAAAACTGCTTAAGGACAACAAAGTCAAGGTATTGGAGTGGCCATCACAAAGCCCTGACCTCAATCCTATAGAACATTTGTGGGCAGAACTGAAAAAGCGTGAGCGGGCAAGGAGGCCTACAAACCTGACTCAGTTACACCAGCTCTGTCAGGAGGAATGGGCCAAAATTCACCCAACTTATTGTGGGAAACATTTGATCCAAGTTAAACAATTTAAAGGCAATTCTACCAAATACTAATTGTGTCACTGTAAACTTCTGACCCACTGGGAATGTGATGAAAGAATAAAAGCTGAAATAAATCCTTCTCTCTACTATTATTCTGACATTTCACATTCTTAAAATAAAGTGGTGATCCTAACTGACCTAAAACAGGACATTTTTACTAGGATTAAATGTCAGGAATTGTGAAAAACTGTGTTAAAATGTATTTGGCTAAGGTGTATGTAAACTTCCGACTTCAACTGTGGACAGGTGTGTGCCATTCCAAATCATGTTCAATCAATTACACTTACAACAGGTAGATTCCAATCAAGTTGAAGAAACATCTCAAGGATGATCAAAGGAAACAGGATGCACCTGAGATACATTTCAGGTCTCATAGCAAAGGTTCTTAATAGTTATGTAATAAGGTATTTTAAATTGTATTTTTTTATTAATTTGCAAACATTTCTAAACACCTGTTTTCGCTTTGTCATTACGGGGTAGTGTGTGTAGATTGATGAGGATACATTTTAGAATAAGGCTGTAACGTAACAACATGTGGAAAAAGTCAAGGGGTCTGAATACTTTCCGAATGCAATCTACACACAATGAGTGATAAAGTATGGTCACATTTAATTTGCTCTGTTAAACCAACCCATTGGAATTAGTTCGAAGTCATTCTGCACCCTCATTGGGTCATTGGCCTGCCTGTCCTCCGGCTTCCATCCCCAGTCGAACGGTCAGTCGGAGCGAGCCAACCAGGACCTCGAGACCACCCTGCGCTGCCTGGTCTCCGCCAACCTCACCACCTGGAGCCAGCAGCTGGCGTGGGTGGAATACGCCCGCAACACCCTTCCCTGCTCTGCCACGGGCCTATCACAGTTTTATTGTTCCCTGCGGTATCAGCCCCTGCTCTTCCCTGAGCAGGAAGATGAGGTCGGCACACCTTCTGCCCAGATGTTTTTCCGCTGCTGTCATCGTCCTTGGAGGAGAGCTCGGTCGGCCCTCCTCAAGACCACCTCCAGGTATCAATGACAAGCGGATCCCCATCGGATCCCGGCTCCCCGGTATTGTCTCGGGTAGAAGGTATGGCTATCCACCCGGGATCTGCCCCTCTGGGTGGAATTCTGCAAACTCTCCCCCCTGGAATATCGGCCCGTTCCCCATCTCCAAGATCATGAGCCCCTCTGCTGTTCATCTTCTGTTGCCCCATAACCTTCATATATACATTCCACCTTTCACGTGTCCAGAGACAAACCCATGTCTCACAGCCCTTTGTCTCCCATTTCCAGGCCCAGTCTTATCGATGGCCAACCGACTTACATGGTGAGGCGTCTCCTGAAGGTTTGACCTCAGGGCAGGGTATTCCAGTGCCTGGTTGACTAGGAGGTTTATTGTCTCCATCCCCCTCCAGGTGTCGCTCATCTTTCCCAATATATGTATTTATACCTGTGTTCTCTGTTTGTCTGTTGCCAGTTCGTCTTGTTGGTTCAATTCAACCAGCGTTTTGTGTCTCAGCTCCTGCTTTTTCCAGTCTCGCTTTTCTCGCACTCCTAGTTTTGACCCTTGCCTGTCCTGACTCTGAGCCCTGACCACTCTGCCTGACCCTGAGCCTACCTACCGACCTATACATTTGCCCCCCTCTGGATTGCCGACCTCTGCCTTACCCTGAGCCTGCCTGCCGTCCAGTTCCGTTGCCCCACCTCTGGTTGACTAACCCCTGCCTGCCTTGACCTGTCTATTGCCTGCCCCTGTTGGAATATTAAACTATTGTTTATTTGACGTGGTCTGCATCTGGGTCTTACCTTCATACCTGATATCAATAGCAACAGTGAATCTATTTAGTTTTAAGTGGAGATTTTTCTAGCTAAGCAGTGCTTGGTTAAAAGCCTAGATGGGAGAACAAAAGGCAGCTGTTGATAGATCAAGTCTCCAGTTGGAGGTCCTGCCCAGCCTATAGTTTTTTTCTGATACTGGATATAACGTTGAAGATCTGACATTGTTTTAAAGGTACAAAGGTTTGTCTATGATGCAATTTGGTTACCACGATGACATAATCCTGTGGTTGAAATTTCACCCTCAAAACAACAGTTCCCTTCCCTTTTTCCCAGTTCCCTTGCCTTTTTCCAAAAGTTTGACTTTTCTCAAATCCAATTTATTTCCCACATAGATTCAATGTCACAATATGTTGACAAATGATGTTGAAACAACGTTGATTCAACCAGTTTGTGCCCAGTGGGTAGTGACACATTGCCTCTATCAAACCAATAAAGTATTTTGAATGGGTGCAGTTCCAAAGCGATATTGAGTGAAAAAAAATACCTCTGACTTGCAGCAAGCTAGCGTGCATAAGATACAAAACAAATGCCTCATAGGCTCCTAAAACAGAGACACGGACAAAACAAACAAAAAATGAAAAATTGCCTCTACTAAGGCTATCAAATCCGAGTGCTGAATGCAATTGACTCCGACCGTTCCCATTCAAACTAAAAATCCAACTGTGAAGTTCGTCTGTCTTCCAATAGTCAAGTGAACGAGATAGGAATTTGGAAGGCTGGCCACGCAAGACTAGGCAGGCCTGAATGTATATTTCAGCTTTTATATAGAGGCCTTATAGTTGGGTTTCACATACCTGTCCTCTCAGGGGTGTGCCCTGCACCGCTGGATGCAAACACCAGCCCAGCGTCGTAGAAAACCCCCATACTGTCCATTCCACTCCCTGCAGTGCAGCCTGTGTCATGTTTCTCTATCATGTCCCAGATCTAAGGAGGGATTCATGCACATACCAATGCCATGTACACACACACACACACACACACACACACACACACACACACACACACATTTACCTATTCTTGTGGGGACAAAACAATTGATTTGATTTCATAATCCTATTTTCCCGAACCCAACCGTGCACTTAACCCTAAACCTAAATATCTAACCCTAACCCCTAAGCCTAAAATAGCCATTTTCCTTGTGGCGACCGGCGAAATGTCCACACTTGTCCAAACATTCATATTTTACTATCCTTGTGAGGACTTCTGGTCTGCTTCTGGTCAGCACAAGGATAGTAAAACCAAAACACACATACACACAAATCACCTAAGTCCGAATAAATTCCCAAGTGTTGGTGGGCAAGTAGGGCGCAATCTTCTGTTTGGGCCTAATTATTTCAGTCAAAGAGGACATAGAACAAACGGAAATGTTGCATCTATCAAAAACCCATTTAGCAATATGTTTTTATTTGAAGATTCTCCTAGTTGAATTCCCTCGTAAATTCATTTGAGCAGAATTTTGTTAAATACAGTGCATTCGGAAAGTATTCTGGCCCATTTCCTTTTCCCACATTTTATTACATTACATTTTGTCACGTTTTAATCCTAAATAGGATAATTTTTTAAAATCCTCATCAATCTACTCACATCTTTTTTTTGCGAATGTATAAAAATAAAATAACTTACTTACATACAGTTGAAGTCGGAAGTTTACATACACCTTAGCCAAATACATTTCAACTCAGTTTTTCACAATTCTTGACATTTAATCCTAGTAAAAATTCTTTACTAAATTGTTTATCTTGGGTCAAATGTTCTGGGTAGCCTTCCACAAGCTTCCCACAATAAGTTGGGGGAATTTTGGCCCATCCCTCCTGACAGAGTTGGTGTAACGGAGTCAGGTTTGTAGGCCCCCTTGCTTGCACACGCTTTTTCAGTCCTGGCCACAAATCTTCTATAGGATTGAGGTCAGTGCTTTGTGATGGCCCTCCAATACCTCGACTTTGTTGTCCTTTTGTTGCCATTTTGCCACAACTTTGGAAGTATGCTTGGGGTCATTGTCCATTTGGAAGTCCCATTTGCAACCAAGCTTTAACTTCCTGACTGATGTCTTGAGTTGTTGCTTCAATATAGCCACAATTTTCCTCCCTCATGATGCCATCCATTTTGTGAAGTGCACCAGTCCCTCCTGCAGCAAAGTACCCTCACAACATGATGCTGCCATCTCTGTGCTTCACCGTTGGGATGGTGTTCTTTGGCTTGCAAGCCTCACCCTTTTTCCTCCAAACATAACGATGGTCATTATGGCCAAACAGTTCTATTTTTGTTTCATCAGACCAGAGGTAATTTCTCCAAATAGTACGATCTTTGTCCCCATGTGCAGTTGCAAACCGTAATCTGGCTTTTTTATGGCGGTTTTCGAGCAGTGGCTTCTTCCTTGCTGAGCGTTCTTTCAGGTTAAGTCGATATAGGACTCGTTTTACTGTGGATATAGATACTTTTGTACCTGTTTCCTCCAGCATCTTCACACGGTCCTTTGCTGTTGTTCTTGGATTGATTTGAACTTTTCTCACCAAAGTACGTTCTTCTCTAGGAGACAGAACACATCTCCTTCCTGAGCGGTCTGACGGCTGCGTGGTCCCATGGTGTTTATACTTGCGTACTATTTTTTGTACAAATGAACGTGGTACCTGCAGGCGTTTGGAAATTGCTCCCAAGGATGAATCAGACTTGTGGAGGTCTACAATTTTTTTCTGAGGTCTTGGCTGATTTCTTTTGATTTTTCCATGATGTCAAGCAAAGAGGCACTGAGTTTGAAGTCAGGCCTTGAAATACATCCACAGGTACACCTCCAATTGACTAAAATCATGTCAATTAGCCTATCAGAAGCTTCTAAAGCTATGACATAATTTTCCGGAAATTTCCAAGCTGTTTAAAGGCACAGTCAACTTAATGTATGTAAACTTCTGACCCATTGGAAATGTGATACATTGAATTATAAGTGAAATAATCTGTCTGTAAACAATTGTTGGAAAAATTACTTGTGTCATGCACAAAGTAGATGTTCTAACCGACTTGCCAAAACCATAGTTTGTTAACAAGAAATTTGTGGAGTGTTTGAAAAACGAGTTTCAATGACTCCATTCTAAGTGTATGTAAACTATTCAGACCCTTTGCTATGAGACTCGAAATTGAGGTGCATCCTGTTTCCATTGCTCATTCTTGAGATGTTGAGAACATGAGATGTTGAACATGATTTGGAAAGGGACACAACTGTCTACATAATATTCCATAGTTGACAGTGCATGTCAGAGCAAATACCAAGCCGTGAGTTCGAAGGAATTGTCCGTAGAGCTTCGAGACAGGATTGTGTTGAGGCACAGATCTGGGGAAGGGTACCAAAAAATGTCTGCATCATTGAAGGTCCCCAAGAACACAGTGGCTTTCATCATTCTTAAATGGAAGAAGTTTAGAACCACCATCATGGAGCTGGCCGCCCAGCCTAACTGAGCAATTGGGGGAGAAGGGCCTTGGTCCGGGAGAAGACCAAGAACCCAATGGTCATTTACAGAGCTCCAGAATTTCTCTTTGGAGATGGGAGAACCTTCCAGAAGGACAACCATCTCTGCAGCACTCCACCAAGCAGACCTTTATGGTAGAGTAGACAGACGGAAGCCACTCCTCAGTAAAAGGCACATGACAGCCCGCTTGGAGTTTACTAAAAGTCACCTAAAAGACTCTCATACCATGAGAAACAAGAGTCTCTGGTCTGATGAAACCAAGATTGAACCCTTTGACCTGAATGCCATTCATCACGTCTGGAGGAAAGCTGGCACCATCCCTACGGTGAAGCATGGTGGTGGCAGCATCATGCTGTGGGGATGTTTTTCAGCGGCAGGGACTGGGAGACTGGTCAGGATCAAGGGAAAGATTAACGGAGCAAACTACAAAGAGACCCTTGATGAAAACCTGCTCCAGTGCGCTCAGGACCTCAGACTGGGGTGAAGGTTCACCTTCCAACAGGACAACGACCCTAAGCACACAGCCAAGACAACGCAGTAGTGGCTTCAGGACAAGTCTCTGAATGTCCTTGAGCGGCCCAGCCAGAGCCCGGACTTGAACCCGATCTAAAATCTCTGGAGAGACCTGAAAATAGCTGTGCAGCGACTCTCCCTATCCAACCTTACAGAGCTTGAAAGGATCTGCAGAGGAGAATGAGAGAAACTCCCCAAATACAGGTGTGCCAAGCTTATGGTGCCATACCCATCAAGACTCAAGCCTGTAATCGCTGCCAAAGGTGCTTCAACAAAGCACAGAGTAAAGGGTCTGAATACTTATTTACATGTGATATATTATTTTTTTGTATATAAATATGCCAAAAATTCTAAAAATGTGTTTTTGCTTTGTCATTATGGGGTATTGTGTGTAGATTGAGGAGGGGGAAAAACAATTTAATCAATTTTAGAATAAGGCTGTAACGTAGCAAAATGTGGAAAAAGTAAAGGGGTCTGAATATCTTCCGAATGCACTGTACCCACATTGCTTTTTTTTTTTAAACACGTCACTTTTTTTATACCGACATGAAATTACATTCCGTGGGGTCTGAAATTTGTGACACCATTGATAAAGATTTGCAACAATGACTGTATAAAATAATAACTCATCTATTGTACGCTCCAAAATTGGGAAATTATATAATTTTTTGCTAATACATTTCTCTGAGAAAGAGATATTGTTTAACAAATTATTTATTTATTCTAAAAATGGGTAAGTGTCAAAATGACAGACACCCCTAAAGAGTCTTATAAATAAAGTTGTCAACATTTTTTGCATTTGGTCGCATATTGCTAGTAGACAATGACTACATCAAGCTTGCATTTGCAGTTCCAATAACAGGGGAGGTGAGCATGTCTTGGGGGGTGTCATCTTGGACCCTCTCATCATCATTATTCACGATTCATTCAGGACTGTCCGTAATCATGTTGGCATCCACATTAATGTAGAAGTGTTTAAAAAATATTTTATTCTAAAAGGACAAAATACACTATTTACCATTAATTTCTATTGGGCACAAAATAATCTGAAACACAAATGCATCCAACAAGTGTGTAGAGTCACAAGCTTTATGTAGTCATTGCGTGCTAGGAATATGGGACCAAATACTCAACTTTTGACTACTTTATTTATAAGAATCTTTAGGGGTGTCAATATTTTTTAACCCTACTTTATTTTTATTAGTTGTTAAACAAAACCGCTTTCTCTGAGCAATTGTATTAGTATAAAATAATATAATTTCCCACTTTTTTGGGGACATGCAATATAACTCAGTATTTCTTTTATACAGTCATTATTGCGCATCTTTTTCAAGCATGTCAATCATTTCCGGACCCCACTGTAGGTATGGACTAACATCAATAAATAAACAATTATGGACTATTTAGATGAGAAGACTCAGAGTCTTATTAATTAGGTGTCAGAAATGGGGTATGTTCAGTCTGCAGTTCTTCACCTTCGTCTGAGTAAGTCGGTTTTTGTCATTCAAGACGTAGACCCCATTATCCACAGCCACAAGTCCCACCCTGGCCTCTGAATCACCAATGACAGACAGGGTGACTTCTGCCCCAGGTGCATAACTATCACTGGGACTGACAGCATCCACTTTTAGCTGTGGGACACAGACGGAGGTAATGTTTGAGGAGTCTTGAATGCAATACCTCACATAGAAATACTAACACAGCAAGGCAACTGTTTTAAGAGGGGGAGATGGGCAAATGTGTATAACAGTAGAAAGGCTGGACACTCTCCGGTGGAGAGTGGTAGATGTGACTAGAGCCGAGTGTAACCACTAGACGATGGGTTCTGTACTGCGAGGCAACATTCTTACCGATCCCATGCACGTATCCTTGACGTCGACCCACACAGAGTCAGACACAACCTCTTTCTGGCCCACGTGGTAATATGCCACAATCCGGAAGGAGGGGATCATATCCTTGTTCACCGTCAGAGAATGTGTCACCAGTCCTTGTCCCTTCCTCCACTCTAACCTTTGTGAGGAAATGAGCTGTCCTTTGCTCAAGATCTGTGAACACAGAGACTTGTCAGTATTCATCTCTAAGGGGGGGACAAACTGGCATTAACTGGAAAAGAGTGCCAGCCCGTGATGGGTGGAGTCAGAGAGTTCCCGGTTTAAGTAAGGAACAGAGTGGGAGGCCTTGGTGCACAACTGAGCAAGAGGACAAGTACATTAGAGTGTCTAGTTTGAGAAACAGACGCCTCACAAGTCCTCAACTGGCAGCTTCAATAAATACTATCTGCAAAATACCAGTCTCAACGTCAACAGTGAAGAGGCGACTCCGGGATGCTGGCCTTCTAGGCAGAGTTCCTCTATCCAGTGTCTGTGTTATTTTGCCCATCTTAATCTTTTATTTTTATTGGCCAAAAAGGCCAGCACCCTGGAGTCGCCTCTTCACTGTTGACGTTGAGACGGGTGTTTTGCGGGTACTATTTATTGAAGCTGCCAGTTGAGGACTTGTGAGGCGTCTGTTTCTCAAACTAGACACTCTAATGTACTTGTCCTCTTGCTCAGTTGTGCACCGGTGCCTCCCACTCCTCTTTTTATTCTGGTTAGAGCCAGTTTGCACTGTTCTGTGAAGGGAGTTGTACACAGAATTGCACAAGATCTTCAGTTTCTTGGCAATTTCTCGCATGGAATAGCCTTCATTTCTCAGAACAATAGACTGATGAGTTTCAGAAGAAAGATCTTTGTTTCTGGCCAGTTTGAGCCTGTAATCAAACCCACAAATGCTGATGCTCCAGATGCTCAACTAGTCTGAAGGCCAGTTTTATTGCTTCTTTAATCAGAACAACAGTTTTCAGCTGTGATAACATAATTGCAAAAGGGTTTTCGAATGAGCAATTGGCCTTTTGAAATTATTAACTTGGATTAGTTAACACAATGTGCCAATGGAAGACAGGAGTGATGGTTGCTGATAATGGGCCACTGTATGCCTATGTAGATATTCCATTAACAATCAGGCATTTCCATCAACTTATACAAATAAAGTTGGTTTAAAAACATTAACAATGTCTACACTGTATTTCTGATCAATTTGATGTTATTTTAATGGACAAAAAATGTGCTTTTCTTTCAAAAACAAGGACATTTCTAAGTGACCCCAAACATTTGAACGGTAGTGTATATATCTTTTTTTTTTTTTTTACATACCACACGATACACACCATGCAGCATTTTTACCCTGTAATGTAGCCAACCATAGCACCACAGCTTGGTCAAATGCACAAGTCTAAGTGGTTAAAGTTGACTGGTACACACCAGATAGGTTATCTCATGTTTGGAATGCTGGGCCGCAGGACTGCTGCCGAGGCTTAGGTCTACTTTGAGTCGCTCTCCGATTTTGACCTCTGCAGAATGGATGTTTATGTGAATGTAGTTCTGTGAGTTGTCTTTTGATTTATAGGGCTTGGCAGTCATCATCTGTGTGCCCTGCCTGTCATCTCCAAGTCCATTGACGTTGGTCTTCACCTGTGTTGAAATAGAGCAACAAAATGAATGACTACAAGGTGTCAACACTGTTCTTGACACAATTAAAAAACAAGTTTGGGTTTTGAACTTGCCGTGATAGGCAGCTCAGCAGTGCCCACATCCGTGTTAATTGTCATTTTGGCAATACCATTTTCATGTGTCTTCCCCTGCACTTGTTGGTGTTTGTGTAAAGCCTCCACATCAATATCTTTGGCTGGAGAATCATCTGGATTGGTCACATACACCTAATGGTACAAATTGAAAGTGGTACAATTAGACCAATAGGTGGGAAAGACAGTGCAAGCCCAATATACCATCCTACCCCTTTGACCACAGTTACTTGGTAGGTTTCCATGGTTAAAATAACTAGGCAACACTTTGGAATAGCATAGTAATTGAGTTCATGTAGAACACAGTGATTGAATGCTCTTAAATGTACCGAGATGTCATAAGGCATTCCTGGTTTGAAGTACAGTGGGGTCTTCTTGAAGTGAATGCTATACGGTGACTTGACTATGAAGATTCCCTTTTTCTCTGCTTTCACCATCTCACTCCCTGAGGGATAAAACCAACACCTTCCCTGTTTTGAGATTGTACACAAACGCACACTTCATGAGATGCAAAAGTATGCACGTACCACACACACTCTACTTACCTGTGTCTGTTAACACATTGACTGATATGTAGAGGGATTTCTGCAAAAGGTTATTGATGTCTGGAAAAGTTTCTTCAATGTGCTGTCTCTTCAGAACCGCTTTGCCCACTACGCTTTGCCCAAGCTGCATTCGTAAGAAACAAAGAAACGATGTCTGTCTGTCAGACTTCTTGTGATATTATAGCTATAGAGCTCATCAATGGTGAATGTTTGTGAATACCTGTATGTGTACCGAATTATCCAAATAAACTCCCTCCCATATTACATGCACAAACCTCCACTCTCTGGAGAGAGCCGGGAAAACTCGTCCTGCCATCTCCTTGGATCACCCCGAACACCACAAAACCAAATCCTGTCACAGGCTTCCCAAACAGGTACCTTCAGACCCAAACCATACAGAAATACCACCACATAGAATTAAGGGGGGCAGGTAAATTAGATGATATGTTAAGTAGAAATTCTAGTTACTAGTTACCATGGAAATAACAACAATAGATATATTTTGACATTCTACAATAGCTCCAACCTGGCATCAATGTTGACCGATAGCTCATCATCATCAACGTAGAAGAAGGACTTGCTCACTTTCAATATGACTTCAAAGCTGGGTAGAACTAGATAGGAAGAATTCATATAGTAAACAAAAATATAAATGCAACATGTAAAGTGTTGGTTTCATGTTTCATGAGCTGAACTAAAAGATCCTCAACATTTTGTAAACACACAAAGGGTACTTCTCAAAAAATTGGTGCAAAAATGTGTTTACATCCCTGTTAGTGAGTATTTTTCTCCTTTGCCAAGATAATGCATCCAACTGACAGGTGTGGCACATCAAGAAGCTTGTATTGGGGACAATAAAAGGTAACTCTAAAATGTGCACAGATGTCACAGATGTTTCAAGTTTTGAGGGAGCGTTGCACTGTAAGAATGAGAGATGAAACTGGGGGTTTTCTGAAGAATTTCTGCACAAACTGTTAGAAACCGTCTCAGGGAAAATCATCTGCGTTCTAATCCTCACCAGGGTACTAACCTGATTGCAGTTCGGCGTCATAACCGACTTCAGTGGGCAAATGCTTGATTCAACTGTACTGGGTAGATGGCAGACAGCGTGTATGGCGTCACGTGGGCGAGCGGAATGCTGATGTCAACGTTGTGAACAAAGTGCCCCATGTTGGCGGTGGGGTTATGGTATGGGCAGACATAAGCTACGGACAACGAACGCAATTGCATCTTAGCGATGGCAATTTAAACGCACAGAGATACCGTGATGAGATCCTGAGGCCCATTGTTGTGCCATTCATCCGCCGCCATCAGCTCATGTTTCAGCATGATAATGCACGGCCCCATGTCACAAGTGTCTTTACACAATTCCTGGAAGATGAAAATGTGCCAGTTCTTCCATGGCCTGCATACTCAACAGACATGTCACCCATTGAGCACGTTTGGAATGCTTTGGATCGACGTGTATGACATCGTGTTCTAGTTCCCGCCAATATCCAGGTACTTCGCATAGCCATTGAAGAGGAGTGGGACAACAATCCACAGGTCACAATCAACAGCCTGATCAACTCTATTTGCATGAGGCAAATGTTGGTCACACCAGACACTGACCGATTTTCTAATCCACACCCCTACCTTTTTTAAGGTATCTGTGACCAACAGATTCATATCTGCATTCCCAGTCATGTGAAATCCATAGATTAGCGACTGATACATTTATTTTTTGTCTGTTCAACCTCTCTTTCGTATCGTCCGAGATTCCTAAAGATTGGAAAGCTGCCTCAGTCATCCCCCTCTTCAAAGGGGGTGACACTCTAGACCGAAACTGTTACAGACCTATATCCATCCTGCCCTGCCTTTCTAAAGTCTTCGAAAGTCAAGTTAACCAACAAATTACTGATCATTTCGAATCCCACCGTACTTCCTCCGCTGTGCAATCCGGTTTCCGAGCTGTTCACGGATGCACCTCAGCCACACTCAAGGTACTAAACCACAGGGTTCAATTCTCGGGCCGACTCTTTTCTCTCTATAAATCAACGACGTCGCTATTGCTGCAAGTGATTCCTTGATCCACCTCTACGCAGACTACACCATTCTGTATACATCTGGCCCTTCTTTGGACACTGTGTTAATAACAAACCTCCAAACGAGCTTCAATGCCATACAACACTCCACTTCCGTGGCCTCCAACTGCTCTTAAACGCTAGTAAAACTAAATGCATGCTTTTCAACCGATCGCTGCCCGCACCTGCCCGCCCGACTAGCATCACTACTCTGGACGGTTCTGGCTTAGAATATGTGGCCAACTACAATACCTAGGTGTCTGGCTAGACTGTAAACTCTCCTTCCAGACTCACATTAAGCATCTCCTATCCAAAATTCAATCTAGAATCTGCTTCCTATTTCGCAACAAAGCCTCCTTCACTCACGCTGCCAAACATACCCTCGTAAAACTGACTATCCTACAGATCCTCAACTTCGGCGATGTCTTTTAAAGAATAGCCTCCAACACTCTAATCAGCAAACTGGATGCAGTCTATCACAGTGCCATCTGTTTTGTCACCAAAGCCCCATATACCACCCACCACTGTGACCTGTATGCTCTCGTCGGGTGGCCCTCGCTACATACTCGTCACCAGAGCTACTGGCTCCAGGTCATCTATAAGTCTTTGCTGGTAAAGCTCCACCTTATCTAAGCTCACTGGTCACAATAACAACACCCACCTTTAGCACGCGCTCCAGCAGGTACAGTGGGGAGAACAAGTACTTTATACACAGCCGATTTTGCAGGTTTTCCTACTTACAAAGCATGTAGAGGTCTGTAATTTTTATCATAGGTACACTTCAACTTTGTGAGACGGAATCTAAAACAAAAATCCAGAAAATTACATTGTATAATTTTTAAGTAATTAATTTGCATTTTATTGCATGACATATGTATTTGATCACCTACCAACCAATAAGAATTCCGGCTCTCAACAGACCTGTTAGGTTTTCTTTAAGAAGCCCTCCTGTTCTCCACTCATTACCTATATTAACTGCACCTGTTTCAACTCGTTACCTGTATAAAAGACACTTGTCCACACAATTCCACCACCACTTTTTTTTTCATTGAAAATGGTACATTTCTAGATTTTATTGAAAAAATATAGAAACTAAAATGTTCTACATAATGGCATCATTAGAGATTAAAACATCTTGTTTTGTTAACCACAGATTATAGAAATGTGCCATTTTCACATATGTAGACTGGTACACTATGGTTCCGGAGATAATGAATATGAGGTTGAAAGTGGCGGAATTGTCCTTTAATAAACGGCTACCCAAATGAAAACCCTTCTTACCATATTCTTTCACCTCAAAATCTGCAGTGAAGTTCTTATGTGGGTTATTCTTGAAGTTGGACACCACTTTCCAGTTTCCATTTCTATATTAAGAGAGAATGAGAGCAGAAGAGTTAACAGGCAAAAGTTTTCCTGATGTGTGTTACTCCAACCTAAGTGTGTTAGGATGATTGAATAACAAAAACAAACCTGGTGATCTCTGGGATAGGGAAGTGTCCAGATATTATTCCATTGTGTGGTTTGTAATTGTTCTGCTTTAAGGTGATTCCATCAGGATTCTATAAGTAAACAACATACAGTCGGAAATTTACATACACTTAGGTTGGAGTAATTAAAACTTGTTTTTCAACCACTCTACAAATTTCTTGTTAACAAACTATAGGTTTGGCAAGTCGGTTAGGACATCTACTTTGTGCATGACTCAAGTAATTTTTACAGACTATGTTTACAGACTACAGATAATTTAACTTATAATTCAATGTATCACAATTCCAGTAGGTCAGAAGTTTACATACACTAAGTTGACTGTACCTTTAAACAGCTTGGAAAATTCCAGAAAATTATGTAATGTCTTTAGAAGCTTCTGATAGGCAAGTAGACATAATTTGAGTCAATTGGAGGTGTACCTGTGGATGTATTTCAAGGCCTGCCTTCAAACTCAGTGCCTCTTTGCTTGACATCATGAGAAAATCAGCCAAGACCTCAGAAAGAAATTGTAGACCTCCACAAGTCTGGTTCATCCTTGGGAGCAATTTCCAAATGTCTGAAGGTACCACTTTCAAACAATAGTATAAACACCTTAGGACCATGCAGCCGTCATACCGCTCAGAAAAAAGACACGTTCTGTCACAGAGAGATGAACGTACTTTATTGCAAAAAGTGCAAATCGTTCCCAGAACAACAGCAAAGGACCTTGTGAAGCTGCTGGAGGAAACAGGTACAGACGTTGCTTTGTTATATCCACAGTAAAACGAGTCCTATATCGACTTAACCTGAAAGGCCGCTCAGCAAGGAAGAAGCCACTGCTCCAAAACCACCATAAAAAAGCCAGACTACGGTTTGCAACTGCACATGGGGACAAAGATCATACTTTTTGGAGAAATGTCCTCTGGTCTGATGAAACAAAAATAGAACTGTTTGGCCATAATGATCATCGTTATGTTAGGAGGAAAAAGGGGGAGGCTTGCAAATCGAAGAATACCATCCCAACCGTGAAGCACGGGGGTGGCAGCATCATGTAGTCGGGGTGCTTTGCTGCAGGAGAGACCGGTGCACTTAGTGGTTAGATTGGTTAGCCTAGTGGTTAGAGTGTTGTACTAGTAACCGAAAGGTTGCAAGATTGAATCCCAGAGCAGACATGGTAAATATCTGTCGTTCTGCCCCTGAACAATGCAGTTAACCCACTGTTCCTAGGCCATCATTGAAAATAAGAATTTGTTCTTAACTGACTTGCCTAGTTAAGTAAAGGTAAAATATAAATATAAAAAATTAAAAAACGTCACAAAATAGAGGTAGGAAAATCATCATGAGGTAGGAAAATTATGTGGACATATTTTTTTGTTATTTTACTAGGCAAGTCAGTCAAGAACAAATTCTTATTTTTAATGACGGCCGAGGAATAGTGGGTTAACTGCCTTGTTCAGGGGCAGATTGACAGATTTATGTTCCTTGTCAGCTCAGGGATTTGATATTGCAACCTTTCGGTTACTAGTCCAACGCTCTAACCACTAGGCTACGCTGCCTCCCCATATTGAAGCAACGTCTCAAGACTTCAGTCAGAAAGTTAAAGCTTGGTGGCAAATGGGTCTTCCAAATGGACAATGACCCCAAGCATACTTCCAAAGTTGTGGCAAAATGGCTTAAGGACAACAAAGTCAAGGTATTGGAGTGGCCATCACAAAGCCCTGACTTCAATCCTATAGATAATTTGTTGGCAGAACTGAAAAAGCGTGTGTGAGCAAGGAGGCCAATAAACCTGACTCAGTTACACCAGCTCTGTCAGGAGGAATGGGCCAAAATTCACCCAACTTATTGTGGGAAGCTTGTGGAAGGCTACCCAAAACATTTGACCAAAGTTAAAAAATTTAAAGGCAATGCTACCAAATACTAATTGAGTGTACGTAAACTTCTGACCCACTGGGAATGTGATGAAAGAAATAAAAGCTGAAATAATTCATTCTCTCTACTATTATTCGGACATTTCACATTCTTAAAATAAAGTGGTGATCCTAACTGACCTAAGACAGGGAATTTTTACAGGAATTGTGAAAAACAGAGTTTAAATGTATTTGGCTAAGGTGTATGTAAACTTCCGACTTTAACTGTACATGATATGTGAAAGAATACATGGACAGATCACAGATAATGAATCTGTTGCTACTCAAGATTGACAGTAGTAAACATTAGTAATGCCAGAAAATACCTATTTTGTCATCTGGCCATATGCATCAAGCATTCTCAATGCAGTTTCATTTTTTATGAGGACAACTTACCATGATTTCCACATTGATGATATCTGATACAGGCTCTAGACCGGAGTTTAAGGCAAAGACTCTGTAATACACTAAGAATGCAGTTTAAGATGTTAGGTTTATATAGTGTAACACCCTTTTATCTGTGGATAAATTAGATCAACACGATTTTGACTCTGGGTCACAATCACCCCAATGTTCATCTCCCAGCTAGCTAGATACCTAATTTGCACATGCTGTATATATATTTTTCTACTGTATTATTGATTGTATGTTTGTTTATTCCATGTGTAACTCTGTGTTGTTGTATGTGTCGAACTGCTTTGCTTTATCTTGGCCAGATCGCAGTTGCAAACGAGAACTTGTTCTCAACTAGCCTACCTGGTTGGTTAAATAAAGATTAAATATATTTTTTTTTAAAGAAGATAAATGTCCATTAATGTTTCATGTGACTTTCGACCTGACCCCAAATTAATCAAACTGAATCACAGGGGTAGACTGGCCGTCTGGCAATTCAGGCAAATGACAGATGGGCCGGTCCATTTTTAGCCCAGTGGGCCTGTCTAACTAGCTTTTTTTATCTGGCTAATATTTGGGGCCCCAAGAAAAAAACATGGTGGTGGCCTCAAGTTTAAAAAATGGTCCGGTTCGTTGGAAATAATAGGGTCGATTTCTGGTTCCAGTCTGCCCCTGAGCAGAGGTGATTGCTGAGCAATGCTAATTCGAAGGCTTTGGGTTAGTGGGCTCAGCCATACCTTTACTTTCTGGCGTGTAAATGGTTTTGTCCGTTTGTACAAATATGTAGCCAGTTTGAAAGGAGACCAGGACTACTTTTTCAAGAAGGTGACCTGGGAACTCAGCTTGCAGGTACACATACTGGTTCACTGTGTAGTCCTCATCAAAGAAGCCAAGTCCCTCCAAGATCTGACAAGTTTGAGAAAAAAAAAGTTAACAACAAAAAAAACATCACCCCTCTACACACAGTACCCCATTATGACAAATTGAAAAAATGTTTTTAGACATTTTTGCAAATGTATTGAAAATGAAATGCAGAAATATCTCATTTACACAAGTATTCACAATCTTGAGTCAATACTTTTCAGAAGCACATTTGGCAATGATTACAGCTGTAAGTCTTTCTGGGTAAATCTTTAAGAGCTTTCCACACCTGGATTGTGCGACATTTGCCCATTATAATTTTCAAAATTCTTCAAGGTCTGTCAAATTGGTTGTTGATCATTGCTAGACAAGTATTTTCAAGTAGATTTAAGTCAAAACTGTAACGGCCACTCAGGAACATTCACTGTCTTCCTGGTACTGTACTCAACTCCAGTGTATATTTGGCCTTGTGCTTCAGGTTATTTTCCTGCTGAAAGGTGAATTTGTCTCCCAGTGTCTGGTGGAAAGCAGGCTGAACCATGTTTTCCTCTAGGATTTTGCCTGTGCGTAGCTCCATTCCATTAATTGTTTTAGCCTGAAAAACTCCCCAGTCCTTAATGATTACAAGCATACCCATAACATGATGCAGCCACCACTATAATTGAAAATATGGAGAGTGGTACTCGGTAATGTGTTGTATTGGATTTGCACCAAACACAACACTTTGTATTCAGGACACCTTAGAGGCTACTGCCCTATATACATAGACTTGAAATCACTGGCCACTTCAATAATGGAACACTAGTCACTTTAATAATATTTACATATTTTTGCTTTACTCATCTCATATGTATAAACTGTATTCTATTCTACTGTATTTTAGTCCATGCCCCTCCGACATTGCACGTCCTAATATCTATATTTCTTTATTATTTTACTTTTAGATTTGTGTGCATGGTCTGTATTGTTGTTATTTTTTTTATATTACTGCACTGTTGGAGCTATAAACACAAGCATTTCACTACGCCTGCAATAACATCTGCTAAATATGTGTATGTGACCAATAAAATTACATTTGACTTGATTGCTATGCCACATTTTTTTGCAGTTTTACTTTAGTGCCTTGTTGAAAACAAGATGCATGTTTTGGAATATTTTTATTTTTTCCAGGCTTTCTTCTTTCACTCTGTCAATTAGGTTAGTATTGTGGATGAACTACAATGTTGTTGATGCATCCTCAGTTTTCTCCTATCACAGCCATTAAACTCTTTTTTAAAGTCACCATTGGCCTCCTGGTGAAATCACTGAGTGGTTTCCTTCCTCTTCGGCAACTATGTTACGAAGGACGCCTGTATCTTTTTAGCGACTGGGTGTATTGATAGACCATCCAAAGTGTAAGTAGTAACTTCACCATGCTCAAAGGGACATTCAATGTCTGCTTCTTTTCGAGGCATTGGAAAACCTCATTGGTCTTTGTGGTTGAATCTGTGTTTGAGTGAGTGCATACAATGAATTATGTGAGTAGTTAAGCATGTTTACTCCTGAACTTATATAGGCTTGCCATAACAAAGCAATTGAATACTTATTGACTCAGGACATTTCAGCTTTTCAGTTTTGAATTTGTCAAATAAAAAATAAAAAATACACTTTGACATTAAGGGGTATTGTGTGTAGGCCAGTGACAAATCAAAATATTATCAATTTTAATTCACTCTGTAGCACAACAAAATGTGGAAAAGGGCAAGGGGTGTGAATACTTTCTGAAGCCACTGTACATGTCATTTCTGTAAGGAAACATATATAAAGACTTACGGTAACGTCAATAAGTGCCTGGTATTTGTTAACTAAATTCAGGGACACACTTGTAGATGGGAGCTGTTGATCTTTTGCAGGGAAGTTCTTCACCGTGATTTTGACATTGAAATCATCCCCTGAGTAATCTTGAGCTTCAACAAAGACCCTCTCCATGCTACCCACCCGTAGAGGGTTGGGAGCAGACATGACATACCTGCAGTGGTTAAGAGAGGAGAAAGGAAGATGAAAAATATGGAGGGTGGAAGATTGATTTGTACTTGACTAAGGCCGGGATTTAATTCAAGGCACATCATAGCACAGCACACAATAACAGACTTTAAAGGTAATTTACAGTTGAGCTGACATGAGCAGCATTTACCATGAATGTGATCTCAGTGAATGTTGGGGAAAATGCCTTTTAAAGGCATATTGTTGACTGTCTAGTGCACTCAATCCCGGCCTACACCTTTTTGTTATGGAATGACTGACATCTGATCAGTGTGTGTGTACTTGCATCTGTCTGCATATGTGTTTATTGGTCATCTGTCTGCAGAAACATGCTGTGTTTGGAGCTGCATAATAATCCTTTTTAGTTCCCATTTCTCACGCCATTCATAAAGTATAAAAAAATGCTGTAAACTGCAGAGACCATCATTGTGTGTTAGAAATGTATTACCCCTGAACAAGGTTCTAGTAGGCTTATGTACAAATTAGAATTGTGCAATAACAGAGCATAAGATATCTATGTTACACTGAATGGATTTGTTAATTAGTTAAGTTATTGTTATTAAATGTTATATTCCAATGTTATTTAATGTTATTAGTTATATTCCTATTCCAATTTATATATATATATTTTTTTATTAATAAAAAATAACTATTGAAAACCTTTTGCTCCTAAATGTAATTTTATTGACTGCTGGGATTTAAAATCTTGCATTATTCAAATAATATTCAGTGCAATTGTACATAATTGTCACACCCTGACCTTAGTATTCTTTGTTTTCTTTATTATTTTGGTTAGGTCAGGCTGTGACATGGGTGATGTATGTGTTTTTGTACCTGTCTAGGGGTTTTGTATGTCTATGGGTGTTAACAAATCTAGGTGTTATGTATGTCTATGGTTGCCTAGATTGGTTCTTAATTAGAGGCAGCTGTTTATCGTTTTCTCTGATTGGGAACCATATTTAGGCAGCCATATTCCTTGGGTATTTTGTGTGTTATTGTCTATGTAGTAGTTGCTTGTGTCTGCACTTATACACTGCTCAAAAAAATAAAGGGAACACTTAAACAACACAATGTAACTCCAAGTCAATCACAGGTGGCAATTATAGGCAATTAGCAAGACACCCCCAATAAAGGAGTGGTTCTGCAGGGGGTGACCACTTCTCAGTTCCTATGCTTCCTGGCTGATGTTTTGGTCACTTTTGAATGCTGGCGGTGCTTTCACTCTAGTGGTAGCATGAGATGGAGTCTACAGCCCACACAAGTGGCTCAGGTAGTGCAGCTCATCCAGGATGGCACATCAATGCGAGCTGTGGCAAGAAGGTTTGCTGTGTCTTTCAGCGTAGTGTCCAGAGCATGGAGGGGCTACCAGGAGACAGGCCAGTACATCAGGAGACGTGGAGGAGGCCGTAGGAGGGCAGCAACCCAGCAGCAGGACCGCTACCTCCGCCTTTGTGCAAGGAGGAGCAGGAGGAGCACTGCCAGAGCCCTGCAAAATGACCTCCAGCAGGCCACAAATGTGCATGTGTCTGCTCAAACGGTCAGAAACAGACTCCATGAGGGTGGTATGAGGGCCCGACATCCACAGGTGGGGGTTGTGCTTACAGCCCAACACTGTGCAGGACGTTTGGCATTTGCCAGAGAACACCAAGATTGGCAAATTCGCCACTGGCGCCCTGTGCCCTTCACAGATGAAAGCAGGTTCACACTGAGCACATGTGACAGACGTGACAGAGTCTGGAGACGCCGTGGAGAATGTTCTGCTGCCTGCAACATCCTCCAGCATGACCGGTTTGGCGGTGGGTCAGTCATGGTGTGGGGTGGCATTTCTTTGGGGGGCCGCACAGCCCTCCATGTGCTCGCCAGAGGTAGCCTGACTGCCATTAGGTACCGAGATGAGATCCTCAGACCCCTTGAGAGACCATATGCTGGTGCGGTTGGCCCTGGGTGCCTCCTAATGCAAGACAATGCTAGACCTCATGTGGCTGGAGTGTGTCAGCAGTTCCTGCAAGAGGAAGGCATTGATGCTATGGACTGGCCCGCCTGTTCCCCAGACCTGAATCCAATTGAGTACATCTGGGACATCATGTCTCGCTCCATCCACCAACGCACCACAGACTGTCCAGGAGTTGGCGGATGCTTTAGTCCAGGTCTGGGAGGAGATCCCTCAGGAGACCATCCGCCACCTCATCAGGAGCATGCCCAGGCGTTGTAGGGAGGTCATACAGGCACGTGGAGGCCACACACACTACTGAGCCTCATTTTGACTTGTTTTAAGGACATTACATCAAAGTTGGATCAGCCTGTAGTGTGGTTTTCCACTTTAATTTTGAGTGTGACTCCAAATCCAGACCTCCATGGGTTGATAAATTTGATTTCCATTGATCATTTTTGTGTGATTTTGTTGTCAGCACATTCAACTATGTAAAGAAAAAAGTATTTAATAAGAATATTTCATTCATTCAGATCTAGGATGTGTTATTTTAGTGTTCCTTTTATTTTTTTGAGCAGTGTATTATATATCGTCGCGTTCGGTTTATTGTTTTGTAAGTTTGTTTAGTGTTTCTTTGTCTTCATTAAAGAAGTATGTATTCATCTTACTCTGCGCCTTGGTCTCCTCCATACATCGAACGTGACAGAATAACCCACCATATAAGGACCAAGCAGCGTGAAAAAGAGGAGTGGACATCATGGACTTGGGAGAAAGAGGAGTGGAGGACATCGTGGACCTGGGAGGAGGTAATGGCAGGGGACAAGACCCTGCCATGGAAGCAGGTGGAGAGAGCACAGGAGGAACGGCGACGATATATGAAGACACGACTAGCACGGAAGCCCGAAAGGCAGCCCCAATCATTTTTTGGGGGAGGCACACGAGGAGATTGGTTGAGTCATGTAGGAGACCTGAGCCAACTCCTCGTGCTTACCGTTGGGAGCGTGTTACTGGTCAGGCACCGTGTGTCTCCAGTGCGCATTTCTAGCCCGGTGCGCTCTATTCCACCTCCTCGCATTGGCCGGGCTAGAATGGGCAAGTATAACCATTCAGCCAGGACGGGTTGTGTCAGCTCTACACTCCAGACCTCCAGTGCGCCTCCACACCCCAGTACGTCCTGTGCCTGCTCCCCGCACTCGCCCCGAGGTGCGTGTCCTCAGCCCGGTACCACCAATGCCGGTACCACGCACCAGGCCTCCAGTGCGTCTCCAGGGTCCAGTACTCCCTGCTCCTCGCACTCGCCCTGAGGTGCGTGTCCCCAGCCCGGTACCACCAGTGCGGGCACCATGCACCAGGCCTATAGTGCGCCTCGGCAGTCCAGTACGCCCTGTTCCTCCTCCCCGCACTCGTCATGAGGTGCGTGTCCCCAGCCCGGTACCACCAGTGCCGGCACCACGCACCAGGCCTACAGTGCGCCTTGCCAGTCCAGAGCGTCCGGCGACAGTACCCAGTCCAGAGCGTCCGGCGACAGCACCCAGTCCAGAGCGTCCGGCGACGGGCCGCAGACCGGAACCCCCTACGACGGGCCGCAGACCAGAACCCCCTACGACGGGTCGCAGTCCGGAACCTACCACGATGGGTCGCAGTCCTGAACCTACCACGACGGGTCGCAGTCCGGAACCTACCACGACAGGTCGCAGTCCGGAACCTACCACGACGGGTCGCAGTCCGGAACCTACCACGACGGGTCGCAGTCCGGATCCGCCAGAGACTCCCTCCAGTCCGAATCCGCCAGAGTCTCCCTCCAGTCCGAATCCGCCAGAGTCTCCCTCCAGTCCGGATCCGCCACTCACTCCAGACTCGTCCATCAGTCCAGTGGCGTCCTCTAGTCCGGGGTCGGCGGTGAGGGTTCCCGCTCCAGAGACATTAAGTAAGTGTGACGAGTCAGAAGTGGAGCGGGGTCCACGTCCCGAGCCAGAACTGCCACCTCGGCGTTATGCCCACCCAGACCCTCTCATATATGTCATCCTAACTAATTCGCCCTCCAAATACACCTCTGCTGTTTTCAATCAAGATTTCAGCGATCACTGCCTCATTGCCTGCATCTGTAATGGGTCTGCGACCAAACGACCACCCCTCATCACTGTCAAACGCTCCCTGAAACACTTCTGCAAGTAGGCATTTCTAATTGACCTGGCCGGGGTATCCTGGAATGACATTGACCTCATCCCGTCAGTAGATGATGCCTGGCTATTCTTTAAAAGTGCCTTCCTCACCATCTTAAATAAGCATGCTCCTCTCAAAAAATTTAGAACTAGGAATAGATATAGTCCTTGGTTCACACCATACCTGTCTGCCCTTGACCAGCATAAAAACATCCTGTGGCGTTCTGCATTAGCATCGAATAGCCCCCGTGATATACAACTTTTCAGGGAAGTTAGGAACAAATATACCCAGGCAGTTAGAAAAGCTAAGGCAAGCTTTTTCAAACAGAAATTTGCATCCTGTAGTACTAACTCAAAAAAGTTCTGGGACGCTGTAAAGTCCATGGAGAATAAGAGCACCTCCTACCAGCTGCCCACTGCTCTGAGGCTAGGAAACATTGTCACCACCGATAAATCCACTATAATTGAGAATTTCAATAAGCATTTCTCTACGGCTGGCCATGCTTTCCACATGGCTACCCCTACCCCGGTCAACTGCCCAGCACCCTCCACAGCAGCACCACCTATCCTATCCAAAGCCCCCACCATTTATCCTTTACCCAAATCCAGATAGCCGATGTTCTGAAAGAGCTGCAAAATCTGGACCCCTACAAATCAGCCGGGCTAGACAATCTGGACCCTCTCTTTCTAAAATGATCTGCCGAAATTGTTGCATAGGGAGAGACAGAGCTGCCGCGGTCATCCCCCTCTTCAAAGGGGGTGACACTCTAGACCCAAACTGCTACAGACCTATATCTATCCTATCCTGTCTTTCTAAGGTCTTCGAAAGCCAAGTTAACAAACAGATTACTGACCATTTCGAATCCCACCATACCTTCTCCGCTATGCAGTCTGGTTTCAGAGCTGGTCATGGGTGCACCTCAGCCACGCTCAAGGTTCTAAACGACATCATAACCGCCATCGATAAGAGACATTACTGTGCAGCCATATTCATCGACCTGGCCAAGGCTTTCGACTCTGTCAATCACAACATTCTTATTGGCAGACTCGACAGCCTTGGTTTCTCAAATGATTGCCTCACCTGGTTTACCAACTACTTCTCTGATAGTGTGTCAAATCGGATGGCCTGTTCTCTGGACCTCTGACAGTCTCTATGGGTGTGCCACAGGGTTCAATTCTCGGGCCGACTCTCTTTTCTAACATCTATGATGTTGCTCTTGCTGCTGGTGATTCTCTGATCCACCTCTACGCAGACGACACCATTCTGTATACTTCTGGCCCCTCCTTGGACACTGTGTTAACTAACCTCCAGACGAGCTTCAATGCCATACAACTCTCCTTCCGTGGCCTCCAACTGCTCTTAAACGCATGTAAAACTAAATGCATGCTTTTCAATCGATCGCTGCCCGCACCTGCTCGCCCGTCCAGCATCACTACTCTGGACGGCTCTGACTTAGAATACGTGGACAACTACAAATACCTGGGTGTCTGGTTAGACTGTAAACTCTTCTTCCAGACTCACATTAAGCATCTCCAATCCCAAATTAAATCTAGAATCGGCTTCCTATATCGCAACAAAGCATCCTTCACTCATGCTGCCAAACATACCCTCGTAAAACTGACCATCCCACCGATCCTCGACTTCGGTGATGTCATCTATAAAATAGCCTCCAACACTCTACTCAACAAACTGGATGCAGTCTATCACAGTGCCATCCGTTTTGTCACCAAAGCCCCATACACTACCCACCATTGCGACCTGTACGCTCTCGTTGGTTGGCCCTCGCTTCATACTCGTCACCAAACCCACTGGCTACAGGTTATTTACAAGTCTCTGCTAGGTAAAGCCCCGCCTTATCTCAGCTCACTGGTCACCATAGCAGCACCCACTCGTAGCACGCGCTCCAGCAGGTATATCTCACTGGTCACCCCCAAAGCCAATTCCTCCTTTGGTCGTCTTTCCTTCCAGTTCTCTGCTGCCCATGACTGGAACGAATTGCAAAAATCTCTGAAGCTAGAGACTCACATCTCCCTCACAAGCTTTAAGCACCAGCTGTCAGAGCAGTTTACAGAGCACTGCACCTGTACTTAGTCTATCTGTAAACAGCCCATCTATCTACCTACCTCATCCCCATACTGGTATTTATTTATTTATTTTGCTCTTTGCACCCCAGTATCTCTACCTGCACATTCATCTTCTGCCGATCTACCAATCCAGTGTTTAATTGCTATATTGTAATTACTTCGCCACCATGGCCTATTTATTTCCTTAACTTACCTCATTTGCACTCACTGTATATAGACTTTTTGTTTTATTTTGTTCTACTGTATTATTGACTGTATATTTTGTTTATTCCATGTGTAACTCTGTGTTGTATGTGTCGAATTGCTACGCTTTATCTTGGCCAGGTCGCAGTTGCAAATGAGAAATTGTTCTCAACTAGCCCACCTGGTTAAATAAAGGTGAAATAAATAAATAAATAAAATACGCTTAGGTGTGCGGCCAGGAGTGTGCGGCCGCACCTTCTGGGGGTGCCGGCCCTGACCTTAGTATTCTTTGTTCTCTTTATTATTTTGGTTAGGTCAGGGTGTGACATGGGTGATGTATGTGTTTTTGGACCTGTCTAGGGGTTTTGTATGTCTATGGGTGTTAACAAATCTAGGTGTTATGTATGTCTATGGTTGACTAGATTGGTTCTCAATTAGAGGCAGCTGTTTATCGTTGTCTCTGATTGGGAACCATATTTAGGCACTTGTGTATATCGTGGGTTATTGCTTATGTATTAGTTACTTGTGTCTGCACTTATATTATATAGCATCACGTTCGGTTTATTGTTTTGTAAGTGTGTCTTCATCTTCATTAAAGAAGTATGTATTTATCTTACGCTGCGCCTTGGTCTCCTCCATACATCGAACGTGACAATAATGGATTGTATGGAAAAGAAACAACAAAGAAAGAACAAAGTAAATTCATGTGCAGGTGAATTAAAAAGTCACTTTACAATAAAACTCCTCATACTGTGGATATTAATAGTGACATGTGCAACACCATTCCCCCCGCCCCACATATTTTATGTAAATAATTAAAATTAGACGTAGCTTTTAATTATTACTTACTAAATAATTTCCAAATAAAACGTATTAAATGGAGTTTAAATGTAAACTGTACCCATGTATTTCCCTTTATAGTTTATTCGCCTAAGCATGACCTTCAATTTTTTTCCAAAGGTAGCTTTTTTGTTGTCAACAATTAGACATTTTTCTTAGGAGGGGCTAGTTACCCCCTTGTATTCTAAATGTCAGTTGGCTTTTCATAGCCGAGCATTCAGAGGTGGAGACAGCAGAGGTCGAGACGGTGGCTAAAGTAAGCTGATGTTTGTTGAGGTTGTTTAAAGAGAACCAAACCACAGATTACAAATGGTAAACAATAAATTGTATGGCGCTAGCCACGTATCATCCACAGTGTAAAAATCATCGTCTAAAAAAAAAATCACGACAGTTGTGTTGGAAACTATACATTTCGGTACACTTTTATAAATGCAGACAGATAATTTGTTTGTTTGACATGTCATCTTTTTGTGTCTGTAAAATTAATTATGCGAGAAATTGCTGTGGAAAGTCCTTTATGCACAAATATTGATATAATAACCATCATATCGAGCTACATTTGTGAGTCACGCGGTGAAATGGTGTGTGGTCCTCCCACTACGATCTGGTAAACCATTCGGTTTATTAGGCTACAGATTAAATTATGAAGATATGATAAACTTCACAGGGTGGTTAAAAGTGCACAGTGATCTTGATGCTTCTTTCCAATAAATATTGAGGGTGATATGATGATCGATGCTTGACTGCCGTTTGACAAATACAAATATTCTCTCTCGCTCTTATCCATAATAATCTCATCAACTAGACTAGCCTACCCGCACTGTATCTGCGAGCGGTTGGCTAGAGCGCATTTGCCAAAACCAGGGTAGGCACATTTGCTATTTAACGCAAATTGAAAATGCGATAGAAACACATTGAACCTCTGTGTGTAATGCACTACGTCATTATTGTTGTTATTATTATCGTAATTGTAATGCACTACGTCATTACACGCAGATATTTATCCACAACTAGTCAATTTTATCCGCAACAAATCCGCAATGTCGCCAATTAGATGGAAGCCTAGCTATTACTACTACCATTTTTAGAAGTACTACTTATCAATGTTTCTATGATACGTTTACCATGACAATTCTTGGAATGATGGCTGATGTATTGCTTTTACAATTGTGGGACCAAATGTTGTACCACGTTAAACTATCTTATTTATGATGTACTCACAGCACTTCACCATTGGAGAGCATAGGGAGAGACAGAGCCACAGCCGCCAGCAACATCAGTTCCACCCGCATCATGTGAGTCTGATTCAAATCCAAATTAAATTGCTTCACCCAGGCTCAAGCTTTTATCGTTGCATTTTCCTGACCGTAACTGTTCTTGACCCTCCACATTGGGACGGGTGCCAGACAACACGCTCACCCTCCCTCCCTCTATTTGTTCTTAGCAGAATTGGGAATTCCCAGGACAGCGAGATACAAGACTCCCCTTAAATCCTACTTCTGCCACCTAATTAATGAGACTCATCTTGACTGTGTGTAATTCTATGTTTATAGCTGTTAAGTCTATACCTATGCATGTCAGTGCTTAAGATGGCATGTGGGTATCTTAAAAAAACGAGACCTTGGGAAACCTGTGGCTAGATAAATTAAACGAATGTGTGAAGGAGTTCAACTGAGAGACTCTAATGAAGAACAATAGGCTAAGTAGGTTTCTGATAGATGCAACATTTCTGTTTCTACTTAACTTTGACCAAATAGATGTTTGAGCCATTATTCTTGCCCACCAATAACTGGTACATTTTTTATGATTTAGCTGATGTGTGTGTGGGTTACTGATTGATAATTTCAACGACATTTCCTGGCAGTTTTTCTCTCTCTCTGCAAACAGTGTTTGTTATGTAATGGACAAGTGGCAATGCCCCCAATCTTTTTCAGATAACCCTACCCAATACAATCTATCGGCATATCTATTTATTGCCATCGAAATGTTAGCTGTTAAGATTAGATCAAACAATAAAATTAAGGGATTAGAAATCCGTGGTTTAAAAACTAAGGTGTCATTGTGCGCTGATGATTCATGTTTTCTTTTAAAACCATAATTAGAGTCTCTCCACGACCTCATAGAGGATCTAGATACTTTTGCTATTCTCTCTGGATTAAAACCAAATTATGATAAGTGTACTATATTATGTATTGGATCACTAAAAAATGCTAATTTACATTACCATGTAGTTTACCAAAAAAATGGTCTGATGGAGAAGTGGACATACTCTGTATACAAATCCCAAAAGGAAGAAATTCTCACTCCAATACATTTTTATAGAAAGTTAGCAAAAATAGATAAGATCTTGCTACCATGGAAAGGAAAATACCTGTCTATTTGTGGAAAAATCACCCTGATTAACTCTTTAGTCATATCACAGTTTACCTATTTGCTTATGGTTTTGCCTACACCCAGTGACCTGCTTTTTAAATTATATGAACATAAAATATTCAATTTTATTTGGAACGGCAAGCCAGATTAAATTAAAAGGGCCTATTTATATAACGAATATGAATTCGGAGGGCAGAAATTATTATTATTATTATTAAATATTAAAGCATTAGACTACTCACTAAAGGCATCAGTCATAAAAAAGTTATACTTAAATCCAAACTGGTTCTCTAGTAAATTGGTACGAATGTCTCATCCTATATTCAAGAAGGGCCTTTAACCCTTTATTCAGATTACAACGGCCCACTTTCAATTGTTTGAAAAGGAAATAATCTCCAAAATATCTTTATTTTTTAAACAAACCTTAGAAAGTCGGTTGCAATTTCAGTTTAATCCACCTGAAAAGACAGAACAAATAATACAACAAATATTGTGGTTCAATTCAAATATACTTATTGATTAAAAAAACAGTGTTTTTCGAAGAAATGTTTAAAAAATGTATAATTTTTGTGAATGATATCATAAATAGGACTGGTGGAGTTATGTCCCACATGCAGCTAACACAGACATATGGAAATGTCTGCTCTACCCAAAATTACAACCAGTTAATTGCAGCATTACCACAAGAATGGAAGAGGCAAGTAGAAGGGGAAAAAAGTAAGGAACTTGTATGTCGGCCCTGTATTAAAGAACATAAATGGTTAAAGAAAAGTGTGATAAATAAAAACATATACCAATTTCATTTAAGGACCAACAAACTGACAGCTGTGCCACCTGTGTAGAAATATTTTACGCAAAAGTGGTTAAATTGATAGATACTGTGACAACCCCCTGCCCCTAAACTCAAAAAGTGCAGAATAATTCCTGGCTGGAGTGGTGATGGGGCACATAACTCATGCAACCCAATATCATGTGCTCTGATATTGCTCAAATTTGGAATAAAAGTTGTCAGTCGTATGCACTACTTACACAAATAGCATTAAGATATCTTATTTTATCTTGGACATACCTGGAAACACAGAGATACAATAGGCATAAACATCTACAATTCATATTTATAATGAATGTAAGTTTTACGTTTTGGAAGCTGATAAATAGAACACTTTACAAGTCAAATTTGCTGTATGGTCCTGTCTGACGAAAATACAAACAGTTACACATGTTTTTGATGTTGTGGCTATTGTAATCTAATCGGCTCTAAGGAAAACAAGTGGGCTCAGACGCTAAAAACGGTCTTTTTTTTCAGTCAATGGTTCATCTGTGGATTTCATTTGTTCAGCCCACACTCTTGCAATTACGTTAGAGCCCTCCCCGCAAAAGAAACTCCAATATGGCTGCCACAATACCATTCAATTACCGTTTAATCACCTGTTTTATGAGAGACATTCCGAATGGTCTAATGTTATTATGATCTGGACTCAATACTATTTTTGTGCAATTCAATTATTTTGGGAATCCAATGTACCTGCCATAATTACACTCAAACATATTTTTCTGGATATAGAAAAGGCAGCAGACTGCTTGTCATGGCAACACCAAGTATTCCAAGTCATGAGCCTCTGAGGTTCAATGAGCCAACTCAAAGTCTCCAACAAAAGGAAAGTGAACGTTGACTTGGTGACATTATACACTGTAAACCCTTATTCTTTACTAGCACAAATATATTGAGTAGACGGAATTTAAATATTCCCAAACGTTTCACACACTCAAACACTTTAAGTGGTACTGACACAAAACCTGATGAGAAGTCATGTGAACTTTACATGTGTAAGTTGACCTAAACAATTACACACTTTTAAGTACTTGTAACATATTATTTTTATGTGACAGTAGCTTAGTTGTATAAGTGCATGTAACAAAATATAGCTTGTACATTAATTTGCTTGTAGATGTAACTTAAAAGTAATTATAACATAACAAAACCTGATTATTAAGTATTATATATTTTTCTTTTGATACATGTGATACTTAGTTGGCATTTCTAACATTGCAATTTTGTGTTCAAATCAGGTAAACATATTGTGTTTACAATTACATTTTAATTGTCAACCTTGAATTACATATTTTTGTTCAGCTGACTTCGCAATAAAAGTATTATTACCTTGCTAAATTTAAGTACTTATGTAGCACTCAAATATTAAAGTAGGCTACTTTGTTGATTTATAAGTGTCATGTCAGGTGAACATAAAACTTGCAATGGGTGTGTACAAAACAATTCCAGTATTACATTACTTTCAATAAAAAAAAAGCATGTTGAAATTAGAGCAACTTTGTGTTAACTTCAATTTAAAATATTGTGTGTCTTCAACTTACAACTTATTTATCTAATATGACTTACAGGTTTTCGTCCAGCTGACTTTGCAATAAAAAATAGCCTAATTTAAGTAATATTTTTTTTACTTGGAAATTCACAGAATTTTCTTTACCATGGTGAAATTCCCAGCCTAGATATGTCATGCCATGCAGTGGCTAGAGGATCATTAGCTAACGTTACTTGCTTCCTGCTAAGAATTTTCAGGGTTTGGCTGCAGGGTCGCGATTACTTCCATTGTACTTGCTCATTTACGATTACGTTGCCACTGCTAGCAAACGACAACGCACGGGACTGGGGACGTTTTTGTTCTAATGGTACGTAGAAAGCTAACTTTCTGTACTGCATGTTTGCATGTTTGATATATGCAAATGTGATATGCGAGGTTCAGGGTCGCTGGATACCGCTAACCTGCTGCCCAACAGTAAAGGTATCTAGCTAGTTAAAGAAAAGTGCATGTGTTTTGTGTAACCTATACTTTATGTATGCCGTTCTGTTAGATGGAATTGAAGGTTTAGTTAGTGCCCACCTCCATGTGGTGGCACCATACTTTTTGTTGTGTGTGGCCACCAACATCACTCAAAACAACTTCACATTCACATATTATGGATATGCTTAATTCGAGCAGATGCATATTAATTCCGTTACTACTTATTAAATTACAGGCTTGACATCAGTCTTCTTAACATAATTGTTATGTTCTCTCTGGTTTTGCAGAAATGGGTATGGCATCATCTCCCTTCAAACTTAGTGACCTTGTAGGAAGGTGGAATTGAAAGGATGATACTATCAGAACGTCCAGCCTCAATTGACCAATTTATCATTTTACTGAGACAGCAATTTGACATTACTTACATCCTTGACATTCAATTTCAAAAGTCAGTCTGATTCACTGTTTTGTAAGCTGACCCGCATTGATGATCTGCCAAACAGGGGCACAATTAATCTTTTGATATTGGAGGATGCCATGACTAGCTCTGGTGTGTCATTGAGTAATCAACACTTATCAACTTCACAGCATCCAAGACAACCGAGTGACAATCTTTTCACATGATCTTGAATTGTTACTGAGAGAGGGAAATCAAGGGTATTACCAATTTGGAAGACAACTGGTGTTGTCCAGAAATCAAAGACAGATTTTGGATGGCGTGTGCCACGCTGGTATAAAGGATTTGGAGACAGGTGCAGGAATACACAATAGGGGTTTTTAATACACGCAAAACACGTATACAAAACACTAGGCTGTACCCAAACAAAAGAGCGAGGGTAAACCTCGTTGAACGACACGATACTGTCAGAAGGTGAGTGTAGCTGGTGCATGAAGTCAGGCGCAGGATAGCAAAATGAGTGAGCAATGTACTTTCCTCAAAAAGGCACAAGATAAACAAATACACTTGACCAATAACCAATAGCAAACATTACGCAGGGGTGAACACAGTACCCGTAGAAGAGCCATCATTAACCAAACTGAACATAGAAATAATCACGCCCACAAACATGGGGGAAACAGAGGGTAAATTCCCGCAGCATCAATGGGTCTAACATGTCCTCCTCCAGCACCCAGCATCTCTCCTCCAGACCGTACCCCTCCAACTCCACAAGGTACTGAAGGCCCCTCGCCCGACACCTCAAATCCAGTATGGATCGACCTGCAGACGCCGGGGCCCCCTCGATGTCCAGAGGGGCGGAGGAACCTCCCGCCCCTCAGACTCCTGGAGTGGACCAGCCACCACCGGCCTGAGGAGAGACACATGGAACGAGGGGTTAATTTGATAATCGGGGGGAAGCTGTAACCTGTAACATACGTCGTTCAGTCTCCTCAGGACTTTGAATGGCCCCACAAACCGTGGGCCCAGCTTCCGGCAGGGCAGGAGGAGGGGCAGGTTTCGGGTCGAGAGCCAGACCCGGTCCCCTGGTGCGAACATCGGGGCCTCACTGAGGTGGCGATCTGCGCAGGTTTTTTGGCGCCTCACGAGGTTAGTGGAGGAGTGGCGGAACGAGTTCTGGGCCATCTCTGCCCAGGGTACGAACGCCTCCCATTCCCACGGCCGGTCCTGGCAATAGGACCGCAGAAACCTACCCTAATCCTGGTTCAGTCTCTCCACCTGCCCTTTACTCTCGGGGTGAAAACCCGAGATAAAGTTGCCCGAGACCCCCAGACGTTCCTTGAACGCCCTCAAGACCCTTGACGTGAACTGGGGACCTCGATCAGATACTATGTCCTCAGGCACCCCGTAGTGCCGGAAGAAGTGTGTAAACAGGGCCTCCGCAGTCTGTAGGGCCGTAGGGAGACCGGGCAAAGGGAGGAGACGACAGGACTTAGAAAACCGATCCACAACGACCAGGATCGTGGTGTTACCCTGTGATGGAGGAAGATCCGTTAGGAAATCCACCGACAGGTGCGACCACGGCCATTGTGGAACGGATAAGGGTTGTAAACTTCCCTCTGGGCAAGTGCCTAGGGGCCTTGCACTGGGCACACACCAAGCAGGAGGAGACATAAACCCTTACGTCCTTAGCTAAAGAGGACCACCAGTACGTCTCACAAAGACAGCGCGCTGTCCGACCGATGCCCGGATGACCAGAGGAGGGTGACGTATGGGTCCAATAGATCAAACGGTCGTGGAAAGCAGACGGAACATACAGACGCCAAGCTGGACATTGGAGGGGAGTGGTCTCTGTATGTAATGCCCGCTCAATGTCCGCGTCCAGCTCCCACGCCCTCAGCTGACCAAAAGCCCTGTCCGCCTCAGTGTACCACTGCAAACACACCGTTCCCCCCTTCAGCAGTGAGGGAGCCGCTACCTGACCAAAGCCCCGGATAAACCTCCTAGAAACCGCTGCACTTCCTTTACCGTGGTGGGAGTCGGCCAATTACGCACGGCTGTAATACGGTCACTCTCCATCTCCACCCCTGAAGTGGAAATGTGATACCCTAGGAAGGAGACAGACTGTTGGAAAAACAGGCATTTCTCATTCTTGAAGTACAGGTCATGCTCCAATAGTCGACCAAGTACCCTGCGCACCAGGGACACATGCTCGGCACGTGTAGCGGAGTATATCAGAATGTCGTCGTGCAGGTCCCTGAAAGTCTCATCTACAAAGGCCTGGAAGACTGATGGCGCATTCATCAACCCGTACGGCATGACGAGGTACACATAGTGCCCTGAGGTGATACTAAATGCCATCTTCCACTCGTCCCCCTCCCGGATATGCACCAGGTTGTAAGCGCTCCTGAGATCCAATTTTGTGAAGAAGCGCGCCCCGTGTATTGACTCAATCGCACTGGCTATGAGAGGTGGGGGGTAACTGTACCTTACCGTGATCTGGTTGATGCCTCGATAGTCAATACACGGGCGCAGACCTCCATCCTTCTTCTTCACAAAAAAGAAACTTGAGGAGGCAGGTGAAGTGGAGGGCCGAATGTACCCCTGCTCCAGGGATTCGGAGACATATCTTTCCATAGCCGCCGTCTCCTCTTGTGACAGGGAATACACGTGACTCCTGGGAAGTGCTGCGTCTACCAGGAGATTTATTGCACAATCCCCCGTCGATGGGGTAGTAATTGAGTCAGCACCACGGGAAACGCAGGAGAATCAATAAGGAAAAAACTGATTTTCTCCTTGTGATCCTCCCGCGTCACCATGCCCAGTGGAGCGTTGGACAGTGGAGCCTCCCCAATTAGCCCTGACCCCAATGGTCGACTGTCTAGGGCAATTAACAATGGTGTGTGTAGTCAGTAAATCAGTAGTGTAAGTGAGTGGTTGCATGCATAAATGTGATAATGAGGGGTGTTGAAAGGTGCCAACGCAAACAAACAAAAATGCCACAACCAAAATCTATCAGTGAATGCATGGAGAGAGTCTCCTCAATGAATGGGGAAGAGGTGCATTTATCCTGGGACACATTTATCCTGGGACACATTTATCCTGGGACACCCCCCATAAAAACAAGGGAACAACAAGGACCCCGGAATACCATACCAGTCACACAAACAAATTGACCCAGCCTCTGCGTCCCAAATTGATGAGGGGGTTACGTTTTCACACTTCCACTTGCCCCAGCCAACCTCGTCCTCCCCAGACCTCAGCAACCTCTCCGAACAGGAAGCAACCTTTTAAGAGGAAAGAAGAAAACGAGACCAGAAGGGAACAGACAGGAGCGACAGAACAGGACAATACCAAACACAATATAACAGTGGTCATTCACGTGGACATTCAGGAATAGGGCGCACGAGAGAGCGCGTCAGCAACGACATTATCAGAACCCTGGATGTGCCGCACATCGAGATGGAATGCTTGTAAAAAATAACCACCATCTCATTATCCTCTGATTAGGAAACATCATGCACCTCAAAAAGGTGAGGTTACGGTCAGTGTAGATTACAATAGGTACTAATCTCGACCAGACAGACCTCGAAGTGTTGTAGCGCCCATATGAGTGCTAGCGCTTCTTTTTCAATGACCGAGTAGTTCAACTGATTAAACTTTTTGGAAAAGAAACTAACAGGCCTCTCAACACCAGACACATCTGCTTGCAGAAAAACTGCACCTGCCCCCACATGACTAGCATCCACCTGCAAAGTAAATGACAAATCCACGCGAGGAGAAGCCAGCACCAGAGTTGAGGTAAGCAACATCTTTGCAACTTCAAAAGCCTGTTGACAACGAGAGGACCATATGTAAACAGCCTTAACTTTCAGCAAAACTGTCAAGGGAGCGACCACAGTAGAGAAGTTCCAACAAAATCTACGGTAATAACCAATCATTCCCAGGAAACGCATCAGTTCCTTTTTAGTAGTTGGTGGTGGAAAAGCATCAATAGTTACCACCTTAGCCCGAACAGGACGCACTTCACCCTGCCCAACCACCTTTCCAAGGTATGTAACGGTCGCCTGAGCAAACTCACATTCAGCCAGATTGATGGTGAGGCGACCCGCAGCTAGGCGGTCGAACAAGGCTTGAATACGGGACAGATGTTCCTCCCAAGTATCTGCATATATCACTACATCGTCCAGATAAACAGCGCACCTGGCCCGACCAGGAGTACACAGTACAGTACACAGACACAGTAATGACACTCTTGACCAAAGTCAGCTTTACCACGGGAGTCAGGCTCAACCCTAGTTGAATAAAACTCTGCCCGTGAACCAAAGTATCTCGGTGAGCGAGGCCCAAATCTCTCCTAACGCCCCCACTCACTCCGAATATGGGGCTCTGCAAAGGCACTTTTGAGTCAAAACATACTCGTCCTCCAAAACCGCAACTTCAGCGACAGTCTTTAATTTTAGTTCGTTAATGTACGTGGCTATATGATCAGGGATTGTGTCCTTAAATTGCTCTAGCATAATCAGATCACACAGCTCTTGGAAATTCACAACTGCAGAGGCGGAACACCAGCGATTAAACTGTGAAGATAACTCACGCAAACATGAGTCTGTTTATTATTATTTTTTAAAGTTCTAAATCATTGGCGGTACGCTTCAGGGACCAATTCATAAATCTGTAAAACAGCCATTTTAAACTAAGAGCTGAATATGCTTCCTGTGCTTTACCAGTCAACACACGCTGCAACATTAAAGTGCGGTCAGAATCAGGGCAACTCCTAGCGTCAGCAACACACTCAAATAACGAAAGAATGTCTCAGGGTCCATCTCATCAAATTTAGGCAACAACCGTAAGTTCCCAACAATATCAAATGTGTCCGGGGCACGACCAAAAGAGGAACAACCCCTAGGTAAATCTGGGTCACCTTCCCGGGGCAAACTCTCCCCTGAGAGATTTCCTTCCCTAACCAGCTCTAGCCGCTCTTGTTGCAGCTTTGATTTTAGCACGCTCCAAATCCTGTTTAAATTACAATTCCTTTTCATATTTTACACCGTCATGCTCCAGTTTCTCACGATTATGCTCTAGCTGTAACAGAAGCAGTTCTTTCTGCTGTTCAAAAAGAAGACTACTAGGACAAAGAGATGGAGCGGCCATTGTAACGTTACGGGAGACCTCAGCAGAGGCTGGCCCAGTAGTAACTTCAAGAATACCACTCTCCATCAGATTGGCCTTCAATATCAACCTAATAGAATTTTAGACGTTTATCACTAATTCCAACCTTGTAGTGTTCAGCAATCTTCAACAGCTGTTCTTTAGTACATAATTCTAACAGTTCCTCTAATGGAAAGCGAATGAACTCATCTACATTAGACGCTATAGTCAGAGGTAAATACAACAACAAAAAATCTCGCTCTTCCCCTCTACTGAACACACCAGACCGGACCACAAGAGAAGTGACAATCACACTGGGCACCACAGAAGAGAGATGAGATATATGGAGCTTCCCCAAAACCTACAGTAACTCAACCCTAGTCTTCGTGCAGATTTGCAGTGGGCGCACTGTAGCCCGCTGGAAAGGAAATAAACCACCCAGCACGCTGGCAGATTCCCCCAAGCCACAGATGTGCCCCCGAGACCACAGCTCAGTCCAGACACCACACAAAAATAAACAAAATAACTATGCCCAACCAAAAATGAAACACGTCGCTAAGCCTAACATGGGAAAAAGGCTATAGCTATAGATCAAAGGTAACCAACACTGGGCACCAAACATTACAACTCAAACAAGCTGTAACAGAAAATGCAAACAAAGCACTTACAGAGTTTAACTCCACGTTTTCTCCCAAACACAATACCTTCAAGATCCCCGATGAGCCCCCACTTGTCACGAACCGGCTCAAAGTTCGTAACAAAAAGGGAAACAACATGGAGATAAGGAATAACAAAATATATTTTAACTAAAGTAAACTAAAGACAATTAACAATGGTGTGTGTAGTCAGTAGTGTAAGTGAGTGGTTGCGTGCATAAATGTGATAATGAGGGGTGTTGATAGGTGCCAACGCAAACAAACAAAAATGCCACAACCAAGATCGATCAGTGGCTGCATGGAGAGAGTCTCCTCAATGACTGGGGAAGAGGTGCATTTATCCTGGGACACACCCAAACCCAGGTGTGTCCCATTTCGCTGACAGCCCTCCCGGCTCCACCCACCGACATCCTATTAAGGAAAACAAGAGCAAAGAGAAAGAATTTGGCAGACAGAGTGGGAGGGTCATCACAGCAGAGAAAGGAGTCCTAGGTTGGAGAAAAAAAGTGCTCTTAGAAAAGAGAACTTGGTGATTGTTGGAACAAAAAAAAGTTTCAGAGTGTATGCTTGCTTTGTTATTTCCCCTCATTTGGGTTCTCTTGAAGTGTAACCAGAGGGTTACATTTGTTTTCCACAATAGTACTCACTTCAGCTATTATGTTTGTTTTAGGTTATATTGCCTAACCAGCAAGTAGTCACAATCATTATTTAAATTATCAGACGTCAATACTCGTATTTATTAACATGAAGTCATTAGACGTTTACAAAGCAACGCATAATGAACTGCTAAATGGGTTGGCTTGGCTTTGAACTTTGCTCCTTGGTTTGCTTTGAAAGAACATGCCATCATGATAACCCCTACTTACAGTGCTATACGTATACGCTTAGTATTAGTAGTCTATACAGTAATATAATCAGTCATCTGTCTGTTTATAATATTGTGGTGTTGAGGGAGATCATGGTCTCCAGGTGCTCCTTCAGGCAGTTGTGGTGGAAATTACAAGATTATGTTATAATGCTGTTATTGCATCAAATGGTTGTTTTATGCAACAGAATAAGGGGGTGTTAGAATGCTCATCTGTGTGTGTTCTACTGAGGATGGGCCTCTAGAGGATTTACGATGTCTTTGGGAATCATGACCTCCCCAGAGAAATTGCTAGAATGCTTAGAATATGTGTTGAATGTTGAAATGGGAGACAGTGCTAAGTTTTTTGGGAGGAGGCTGAGCCATGTGCTACAGCAGCCGGTCACATGCAGGAACCCATGCAATGAGTTATTGCTTTTATGCTTCTTGTTTTATGAAGAATGTATGCATTTTCTACATGTGAGTTAATGTTCTTAAATCTTGTAACTTTCTTTTAAATTGAGAGAATTCTCAAAAAGGGGGTTTATGGTGGAAATTACAAGATTGTTATAATGCTGTTATTGCATCAAATGGTTGTTTTATGCAACAGAATAAGGGGGTGTTAGAATGCTCATCTGTGTGTGTTCTACTGAGGATGGGCCTCTAGAAGATTTACAATGTATTTGGGTGATACCGCATTCTAGAGCATGAGTTAATGTTTCTGTTCTATAAGGTACCAGGGAGAGATGACTCCATGGCCAGACCCTGGTCTCTACACAATGAGATACTGTCTGCTGTGAATTATGAGTATCTTTCATACGAATCTTAACCTTGTGACCCATTCCATGCATCTGTTGTTTGTCATGAACATCCAGGAGGATGGACTTTGCTATAAAATGCTGTGGCTCAAATCCACTCGTTGAGTTCTCAGTGATCCCCTCCTGGGGTGATTACCGACCAGCTCCATTACTGCAGTAATTAAATAATAAAGTTAGACTGTTTTGAAGAAATCTAAAAGTCTCTCCATTTGATTACAATAATTTCACCACACAGTGTTAACAGCAGTGCTCCAATGAGAATTGATTTTGGCATGTTGGGTGGTATCTACCTGTTCGTTGCACAGCATAAAATTGTTTTCCACAGCAGGGTTAACTGGTGCATCTGAACATCACTGTTAGTAGACCCAACTTCTAAGACACACCATACATGCAATTTTGAAACTAGGGAAATGGAAAGCTTCGGAAAAGGGTGGCTAGTGAGGTCTAAGTCAGTCTCTCTTTCTGCCTATCATTTGTTCTCCTCTTATGCCTTGTCATATTATTTGTCTCCTATTGTCTCCTCCCACAACACACACTAGCCACATCATGTGGATACAGACAGATAAGAAATGAAAGGGCGTGGGAAATGGTTGGTGAGGTCTTCTCATGCCCTCTACTCTTTTGTCAATTTTTTTTTGCCTTACATGCTGATCAGACCGGACACGTCGCGTGCGCGAGCGTCACAAAATAAATGTAGAAATCAATGTTATTCAATTATTGCACCCACACTGCTCGCGCGCGCCAACGAGCGTCTGCGATGCCAAGGGCTAAAACAGAACTCCTTTCTATTTCTTTTTTGAATTGTACCCCTTTTTCTCCCCAATTTCGTGGTATCCAATTGTTGTAGTAGCTACTATCTTGTCTCATCGCTACAACTCCCGTACGGGCTCGGGAGAGACGAAGGTTGAAAGTCATGCGTCCTCCGATACACAACCCAACCAAGCCGCACTGCTTCTTAACACAGCACGCATCCAACCCGGAAGCCAGCCGCACCAATGTGTCGGAGGAAACACTGTGCACATGGCCACCTTGGTTAGCGCACACTGCGCCCAGCCCGCCACAGGAGTCGCTGGTGCGCGATGAGACAAGGACACCCCTACCGACCAAGCCCTCCCTAACCCGGGCAACGCTAGGCCAATTGTGCGTCGCCCCACGGACCTCCCGGTCGCGGCCGGTTACGACAGAGCCTGGGCGCAAACCCAGGGACTCTGATGGCACAGCTGGCGCTGCAGTACAGCGCCCTTAACCACTGCGCCACCCGGGAGGCCCCTCCTTTCTATTTCTGACGCAGATCGCGCTGAAAGTCCTGCCTCTCCAATCTCCTCATTGGTTTATAGAAGCAGGTACCCACGTGCGATCTCCTCATTGGTTATACCCACGTGGGTGATTGAAAGACTAAATGTTTTGCCGGTTGTCGTGGTAAAAGTGTAGATGCCAATCACCATATAAGTTCAAAGATGAAAAATCCTGGACGGAGGAGAGATGACTAGAAACGATTCGGTTGGTCGTTTTATGTGTGGATTAACTGTCGGAGTAGAAGACCTTGTGCATTTCAGGTAAAATAACAACTCAATGTTTATATCCCAGGACAAATTAGCTAGCAACAGCAAGCTAACTAGCTAAATTGCCATACATGTTTAATGCTTTTCGACTTGTCCCCAAATTATTGTCACTGGTTCAGAGTTTGTTTTGATATTTTAACCTGCGTGTCGTGATCGCCTTGTGTAGGGGGACAAAATAAATATAAATGGAATGGCATTAAACACATGGAAACGATGTGTTTGATGTATTTCATACCATTCCACCTATTGCGCTCCAGTCATTACCACAAGCCCGTTTCCCCCAATTAAGGCGCCACCAAACTCCTGTGTTGGAAGCACAGAATCATCTAGAACATCATTGTATGCTTTAGCGTTAAGATTTCCCTTCACTGTAACTAAGGGGCCTAGCTCAAACCATGAAAACAGCCCCAGACCATTATTCTTCCTCCGCCAAACTTTACAGCTGGCACTATGCATTGGGGCAGGTAACGTTTTCCTGGCATCTGCCAAACCCAGATTCATTCGCCGGACTGCCAGATGGTGAAGCGTGATTCATCACCCCAGAGAACGCGTTTCCACTGCTCCAGAGTCCAGTGGCGGTGAGCTTTACACCTCTCCAGCTGACGTTTTTGACATTGCGCATGGTAATCATAGGCTTGTTTGCTGCTGCTTGGCCATGGAAACCCATTTCATGAAGCTCCCGACTAACAGTTATTGTGCTGGCATTACTTCAAGAGGCAGTTTGAACTCTTAGTAAGTGTTGCAACCAAGGACAGCCAATTTTTACTCGCTGCGCACTTCAGCACTCAGCGGTCCCTTTCTGTGAGCTTGTGTGGCCTACCACTTGGTGGCTGAGCCGTTGTTGTCCTAGACATTTCCACTTCACAATAACAGCACTTACAGTTGACCGGGGCAGCTGTAGCAGGGCAGAAATTTGACAAATTGACTTGTTGGAAAGGTGCCATTCTATGACGGTGTCATGTTGAAAGTCACTGAGCTCTTCAGTAAGGCCATTCCCTTGCCAATGTTTGTCTAAGGAGATTGCATGGCTGTGTTCTTGATTTTATACACCTGTGAAAAATAGGTGTGGCGAAATGCCCGAATCCACTAATTTCAAGGGGGGTCCACATACTTTTGTATATACAGTGCATTCGGGATGTATTCAGACCCCTTGACTTTTTCTACATTTTGTTACATTACAGCCTTATTCTAAAATAATTTTCCCCTCATCAATCTACACACAATATCCCATAATGACAAAACAAAAACAGGTTTATAGAATTGTTTGCAAAAACAAAAATCAAATATCACATTTACAGAAGTATTTAGACTCTTTACTCAGTACTTTGTTGAAGCATCTTTGGCAGCGACTACAGCCTTGAGGCTTCTTGGGTATGACGCTCCAAACTTGGCACACCTGTATTTGGGGAGTTTCTCCCATTCTTCAGAGATGTTCGATCGGGTTCAAGTCCGGGCTCTGGCTGGGCCACTCAAGGACATTCAGAGACTTGTCCCGAAGCCATTCCTGCGTTGTCTTGGCTGTGTGCTTAGGGTTGTTGTCCTGTTGGAAGGTGAACCTTTGCCCCAGTCTGAGCTTCTGAGAGCTCTGGAGCAGGTTTTCATCAAGGATCTCTCGCTACTTTTCTCTGTTCATCTTTCCCTCAATCCTGACTAGTCTCCCAGTCCCTGCCATTGAAAAACATCCCCACAGCATGATGCTGCCACCACCATGCTTCACTGTAGGGATGGTGCCAGATTACCTCCAGACGTGACAATTGGCATTCAGGCCAAAGAGTTCAATCTTGGTTTCATCAGACCAGAGAATCTTGTTTCTCATGGTCTGAGCGTCCTTTAGGTGTTTTTTGGAAAACTCCAAGCGGGCTGTCATGTGCATTTTACTGAGGAATGGCTTCCGCCTGGCCACTGTACCATAAAGGCCTGATTGGTGGAGTGCTGCAGAGATGGTTGTCCTTCTGGAAGGTTCTCCCATCTCCACAGAGGAACTCTGGAGCTCTGTCAGAGTGACCATCGGGTTCTTTGTCACCTCCCTGACCAAGGCCCTTCTGCCCCGATTGTTCAGTTTGGCTGGGCGGCCAGCTCCACTGTGTTCTTGGGGACCTTCAATGCTGCAGAAATGTTTTGGTACCCTTCCCCGGATCTTTGCCTTGACACAATCTTGTCTCTGAGCTCTACGGACAAATCCGTCGACCTCAGGGCTTTGTTTTTTCTCTGACATGCACTGTCAACTGTTTAACCTTATATAAACGTATGTGTGCCGTTCCAAATCTTGTCCAATCAATTGAAATGACCACAGGTGGACTCCTATCAAGTTGTAAAGACATCTCAAGGATGATCAATGTAAACAGGATGCACCTGAGCTAAATTTCGAGTCTCATAGCAAAGGGTCTGAATACTTATGTAAATAAGGTAGTTCTGTTTTTTAACATTTTCAAATGTTTCTAAAAACCTGTATTTGCTTTGTCATTATGAGGTATTGTGTGTAGATTGATGAGGAAAAAATCAAATCAATTTTAGAATAAGGTTGTAACATAATAAAATGTGGAAACGGGGAAGGGTTCTGAATACTTTCCTAATGCACTGCAAGTTTTTGATAGCTACAAAATGTCTGTTTGTAATATAACCTCTTAGATCAACTTAGACCAAACAGAAGATTGAGTCTTTTCTACCCACCAATACCTGGTGAATGTTTGGCGATTTAGCTGGTTTGTAAGCATGTGTGTGTGTTATGTTATAAATACTGATCGATCATTTAAACCAGAATTCCCAGCAGCTCTTATCTCTCTGCAAACATCAGTGTTTGTTTAGGTAATTTTGCTTACCCAGCACACTGGAGTCAACAAAATCAAACACACCTTGCGTAATCAACAGAAAATAAATACGTATTTGACACAGGTCTGCAGTAAAAAGGGTAAGCAGAATTGGGATGTATTGCCAGGAAGGAACGGACAGTGTTGGAGAAGCTTACATTTTGGAGTGTTTAACCAGGGGACCAAACCAATGAACTTGTTTCTTCAATATACATTTTTAACAGAGTTGTGTGAATGCCAATGAACATCGGCAAAATGGTCGCATCATTAAACCAGCCTGATCTCACATGAACTGTTACAAAACATGAGAGCAGCGGTCAGTCTGGTTTCACAAGGCTACAAAAATCAGGGCTGCCAACTTATGTAGAAAGCTTGAGTGAGATTTGCTATGTGAATTTCATTGCCCTCTTGCACAACCCCTAGACTGGGGGTCATCTCCCAGGAACATTTGACTGTTTTTAAAGCAAATTTCCTGTAATTCTGCGTATTAGGCCTATGACAATTAAATAAAAAAAATACAGGTCAGGTGTATTCAGGATGACTTGAACATTAAATTAACACATTTTACAACTTTGTTACTTTGAGTTTTGGGGGGATGAAATTTGAAGTATGCTGATCTTTTTTTTAAACATATTTTTTTAGGTGGTTTGACACTTTATTCAGACAGTAATGAAAAGAGTCAGGGAGAAGGGCACATGGGAGAAACAGTGACAAGGTTGGAAGCAGAGATTGATCCCTGTTCTCAGGTGGAACGTTATATGTGACACGTGCCAGATACAACATGGCTCTGCACAGAAAATACTAATATTATTGGTTGATGGCAGTTGAGTGACCACATTTAAAATAGTCAAATGCGGGACAACAGGATGATTTTGCGGGACCCACATCCACAACAATCCCCCTCCCGTTCATGGTGTAGTGCAATTTTTTTAGGTTCCGGAAATCAATACTAATGTAAATTACATCATCATTTCTCAATGTACCAACAGATGTAGCCTATTGAATATCATTATGGAATATCCCCCTGACAGGTGTGGCATATCAAGAAGCTGATTAAACAGCATGATCATTACACAGGTGCAACTTGTGCTGGGGTCAATAAAGGCACTATAAAAGGTGCAGTTTTGTCACATCACAATGCCACAGATTTCTCAAGTTTATTTGGATCGTGCAATTGGGCATGCTGACTGCAGGAATCTCCACCAGAGCTTTTGCCAGAGAAATGAATGTTCATTTCTCTACCATAAGCTGCGGGATTGTCTAAGACCAGCCACCTGTACAGCAGATGAAACTGTGGGTTTGCACAACTGAAGAATTTCTGCACAAACTGTCAGAAACTGTCTCAGGGAAGCTCATCTGCGTGCTCGTCGTCCTCACCAGGGTCTTGACCTGACTGCAGTTTGGTGCCGTAACTAACTTCAGGGCAGCCTCCCGAGTGACGCATTGGTCTAAGGCACTGCATCGCAGTGCTAGCTGTGCCACTAGAGATTCTGGGTTTGAGTCCAGACTCTGTCACAGCCGGCCGCGACCGGGAGACCTATGGGATGGTGCACATTTATCCCAGTGTCGTCTGGGTTAGGGGAAGGTTTGTCCGGGAGGGACGTACTTGTCCCATCACGCACTAGCGATTCCTGTGGTTGGCTGGGCTCAGTGCACACTGACACGGTCGCCAGGTGTACAGTGTTTCCTCCAACACATTGGTGAGGCTGGCTTCCGGGTTAAGTGGGCATTGTGTCAAGAAGCAGTGCGGCTTGTTTAGGTTGTGTTTCAGAGGACGCATGGCTCTCGACCTTCGCCTCTCCCGAGTCCGTACGGGAGTCGCAGTGATGAGACAAGACTGTAATTACCAATTGGATACAACAAAATTGGGGAGAAAAAGAGGGTAAAAAATATATATACATTTAATCATAGTAAAAATTCCATGTCTTAGGTCAGTTAGGATCACCACTTTATTTTAAGAATGTGAAATGTCAGAATAATAGTAGAGAGAATTATTTATTTTATGATTTATTTCACATTCCCAGTGGGTCAGAAGTTTACATGCACTCAATTAGTATTTGGTAGCATTGCCTTTAAATGGTTTAACTTGGGAAAAAGGTTTTGGGTAGCCTTCCACAAGCTTCCCACAATAAGTTGGGTGAATTTTGGCCCATTCCTGTAACAGGATTCTTCTGTCGAAGGAGAGGAGGACCAAAATGCAGCGCGGTAATTGTCCATGGTTTTTACATTTTTTAACCTTTATTTAACTAGGCAAGTCAGTTAAGAACAAATTCTTATTTTCAATGACGGCCTAGGAACAATGGGTTAACTGCCTGTTCAGTGGCAGAACGACAGATTTGTACCTTGTCAGCTCGGGGGTTTGAACTTGCAAGCTTCCAGTTACTAGTACAACGCTCTAACCACTCGGCTAACTCTGCCGCCCCATAACCAAAGTAAGAAAGTGAAAACCCGAAAACAGTCCCGTGTGGCACAAACACTGACACAGGAAACAACCACCCACAAAACCCAACACAAAACAGGCTACCTAAATATGGTTCCCAATCAGAGACAATGACTAACACCTGCCTCTGGTTGAGAACCATATCAGGCCAAACATAGAAATAGACAAACCAGACACACAACATAGAATGCCCACCCAGCTCACGTCCTGACCAACACTAAAACAAGGAAAACACAAAAGAACTATGGTCTGAACGTGACAATTCCTCCTGACAGAGCTGCTGTAACTGAGTCAGGTTTGTAGGCCTCCTTGCTCGCACACACTTTTTCAGTTCTGTCCACAAATGTAATATTGGATTCAGGTCAGGGCATTGTGATGGTCACTCTAATACCTTGACTTTGTTGTCCTTAAGCCATTTTTCCACAACTTTGGAAGTATGCTTGGGGTCATTGTCCATTTGGAAGACTTCCTGACTGATGTCTTGAGATGTTGCTTCAATATAGCCACAAGCTGCTTACCTATTGCAGATTCAGTCTTCCCAGCCTGTCCTTTGGCAGGTCTTTGGTCTTGGCCATAGTGGAGTTTGGAGTGTGACTGTTTGAGGTTGTGGACAGGTGTATTTTATACTGATAACACGTTCAAACAGGTGCCATTAATACAGGTAACGAGTGGAGGACAGAGGAGCCTCTTAAAGAAGAAGTTACAGGTCTGTGAGAGCCAGAAATCTTGCTTGTTTGAAGGTGACCAAATACTTATTTTCCACCATAATTTGCAAATAAATTTATTAAAAATCCTACAATGTGATTTTCTGGATTTTTTTCTCATTTTGTGTACCTATGATGACAATTACAGGCCTCTCTCATCTTTTTAAGTGGGAGAACTTGCACAATTGGTGGCTGACTAAATAGTTTTTTGCCCCACTGTACATCCACAGGTACACCTCCAATTGACTCAAATTATGTCAATTGGCCTATCAGAAGCTTCTAAAGCCATGACATCATTTTCTGGAATTTTCCAAGTTGTTTAAAGGCAGGATCAACTTAGTGTATGTACATTTCTGACCCACTGGAATTGTGATACAGTGAATTTATAAGTGAAATAATCTGTCTGTAAACAATTGTTGGAAAAATAACTTGTGTCATGCACAAAGTAGATGTCCTAACCGACTTGCCAAAACTATAGTTTGTTAACAAGAAGTTTGTGGAGTGGTTGAAAACAAGTTTTAATTACTCCAACCTAAGTTTATGTAATCTTCCGACTTCAACTGAATACATATAATAATAATAATAACAATAATGATAATAATAATTTCTTCAGGGGGCAAATGCTCACCTTAGATTGTCACTGGCACGCTGAAGAATTCTGCTCTTCACGGATGAATCCCGGTTTCAACTGTACCGGGCAGATGGCAGACAGCATGCATGGTGTCGTGTGTGCAAGCGGTTATGGTATGGGCAGGCATAAGCTACGGACGACAAACACAATTGCATTATATCGAAGGCAATGTGAATGCATAGAGATACCTTGACGAGATCCTGAGGCCCATTGTCGTGCTATCACCTCATGTTCTGCCATCACCTCATGTTTCAGCATGATAATGCACGGCCCCATGTTGCAAGGATCTGTACACAACTCTGGACTACTGGACATTTTTTATAAATTATTTTGACTTAGTTAAGAACAAATTGTCCCCCAGTAGACTTTGATTACATTTCCAATATTCATTAAGAGTTATGTGAAGGCCAATTAGATGATGGTCCAATCTCATTCGGTCTCCTATCAATATATAATATATTTTTTTACCTTTGACGCAAGAGAGAAAGAAACAAGAAAGTAGTCAAGACGACTAGCTTGATTAAGTCTCCTCCATGTATATCTCACCAGGTCAGAGTTTTTTAAATCTCCAAATATCCACTATTTCTAATGTGTCCATAATATTTGTAATTTCCTTAAGGGCACGATGATGATAGTTTGTAGAGTGATTTCCTTTGCGGTCCATTGAGTTACTTATAACACTGTGTTATAGTCTCCCACCATAATGATTTGATCGTTTGTTGCATGTAAGTTCAATAGGTTGGTGTAAATATTTTCGATGAAGTGTGGATAATCCTCGACCATATAGTTTGGACCATATAGATTAATGAGCCAAATCTGTTTTTCATCCACTTTCATACTCAAACCTTGCGGATCATTTGAGTGTTTGCACTTTCAGAGCTACATTTTTGTTCATTATTATTACCATTACACCGTTTGAGTTCCTTTGTCCATGACAGAAAATGATTCCACCGCCCCCATTCCTTTTCCCACGGAACATCATCTAAAAAAATGTAGAGTGAGTTTCCTGTGAACGGTATAGGGGAGACCGGGATGGTTGTTACACTTTTCACCTTTTGGTCAGTTTCTCAATGATCGTTTATGGTAGTGTATTCCAAACGTGATATAAACAACCTGCATCTTTACAAATTGGTGTGGTTTATTATACAGTATATGTAAATCAAAGTGCAAATCATGGTGTTGTCTTAAATACAAGGAGTGAAGTGTTACAATTTACCCCATGATCTGGGTTAGTTATAACAGTGAATTGTAACAGAATGAAAAAGTGCATAACTCATGTCATGCAACTAATTATTGAACTCCTTTATTGAGACCATGAGAGTAACATTGCCATATTTAACATTTTGTTGGGCAGAAATAATAATAAATATCAATAATAAAATGTTTATTTTACTCTCCACTAAATAGTATTTCTCAACCAAACAACAACGAGGCTAAACTAAACACCTGAACGTTTGTGGTGTGTGTGTGTGTGTGTGTGACTGAATGTTGGACATGTTCACTTAATCCGAGTCACAGTTGTGACACTGGTATGGTTGTCCTGGGGTACAGGCTTGTGGGTCCATAATTTGCATTCCCAGCAATTCACCCAGACCTCCTTGGACTTGGAATTGTTAAAGTGCTCCTTGCACACAATGTAGAAGTTTTCATCATTGGAGGAATCTGAACTTTCTAGTTCAATGTGCTTTATTTCGAAGACGCACTACTTCGTCCACTACCCTAGCCTGCTACTTGCCTATGGAACTTTGATCCACCAGTCCACCATGCGATTTGAAGCGGAACACCGATATTTCAACAGGCTCTCAGCAGTTGTGGGAAACTTTCAAAATAGAACGAAGAAGACCCTTGCAAAAATACATCAGCTCAGACAATGTTGGGAGCAAACCAACAGCAACTGCCTTGGCAACACAACAACACACTGTGCGGACACAAGAGATGTCCCACTGCATGCACTTCTAAACTCTACCGTGGAGTATCAAGTGCCAGATTCGGAGAAGCCATCAGAGAAAAAAGTGTCACCAAGACAAAGTCCATTGCAGTGAACAACGTGCGATACAATGTAAGAGACTATCTGGTCATCAACTCTGTCCATTCAGATGAGATCCCTGTGTTCATGGAAGTGTGTGGAATATACAGTTTCCTTGGTGCTTGTGTGGTAAAGTACTACTACCAGGCAGTTTCAACAGCCATCACCACGCATACATGGTTCAACATAGTCAACAATGGATTGCTACAAGGCCTGATGAGGAGAAAGATTTCCATGGGTTAGATGGATACAGGGACCCAGAGGGAAGAGTATCCATTCAACTCGGGCCACTAGATTGCAGTTAGTTCAAATGTATTGATTCACTTAAGCACAACACACTTTTGTTTTCACATTTTCATATGCTTTTCCTATTTTGATATGCCCTGACCAGAACACCAAATTGATGTCATTGGACCAAAGAATGGTGGAGCAACTCGTTCCAATTATCAAAGTTTGAATCAAAAATCACAAAATGATTTGGAGAATCTAAAAGCTGTAAATCGATAAGTCAATCTATGACTGTCATCTGCGTCATTGATTTTATCACACTGATCCTATTCCAAATCTCTGCTCTTTTTTTTTTGCTTTTTGAGCACGAAAGTGAAAGCATTTATATTATTATTGTTAGCTCACAGCTGCAGCAAACAGACCAGCAAAATGAGACACCAATTGGCCTTTAGCATGACATATCAACTGGCCAGCAACAGGACACATCAATCAACCAGAGTTTCGCCGTCTGTGTTTAGACTTTCAGAATTTCCAGCCGTATTAAAAGTTACTTTAAAAAGCAGCATCAGTGAAAAGCACAATGCTGTTCATTCAGAAATGTCTTCTGGGAATTGATAAGGGGATAAATTACCAACAAATATTGTATGAATGGCAAACATTTTGCTGTAGAGCGAGATAGGGGAGACCAGATATTCCTGTGATGTCTGCAAGTGAGATTTCTGTGACTTTTAAAGTCAATACAATGTGTGATTTGTGACATACAAGTTTCCCACTCAATGTCATTTGTATTGTTATTAATAATAGAATACATGGGACATAAAAAGCTTCTAACACCCTAAAAAGGTTATTTGAGGAACCTGTTTTAAAGGTTCCTCAGGGAAAGGTTCCTGGAAGTACCTTTGGTGGTTCCACCGGTGTGGCAATCTGAGGAACTCATAAAGGTGTCTCCATGAACCCTTTTATTTTAGAGTGGGTGTACTTCTAAATGTGTAAATCAGGTGCGCGTCTTTACTCAACATTGACAGGAGCGCTCCAAACAAAAGACAACCAATAAAATTGACAAAACTCATAAACGGAATGAAATAAACCAAAATGTGTTTCTTACAAGTGTAGTATAGGTTGTGAGCCCTGCAAACAACGTAGCCACTCCGACAAAGAGAACGGCAAACGACTAAAAAATAATATTGAATGCATCAGCGGAAATGACCGTAACCAAAGAAACATTGTAGATTAGAAATGATGGGAATTACCTGTAAATGTAGGCTACTACTGGTGACATGTAATGGGGAATTGATAGGCACTAACATCAAAGGGCAAACAATTAACACAATGAAGATATGAAATAATGAATGTGCACAAAATGGTTGGAGAGCGCATTCTAGAGAGAGATGTGCCTTGTGCATCTTAGCCACGCTCCCTTTCTTCTTGGGCCGTGGCATCCCTGTGGCCTCCTCAATGGATTAGTCCACTGAGACAGGCACAAATCATACAGGTGTCTCATGTGGCATGAAAAAAGAAACTATTTGCTACAACAACAAAACATATTGGTCGACCAACAGCCTATCTACCACATATTCAGAGCTATATATGCTGGAAAGTTTTGGGTTAATTTGACACCACCTGATGATACTGGACAGTTTCATCTCAATCTCTTCATTCAAAGACTCAATCATGGACACTCTGACTGACAGTTGTGCCTGCTTTCCGTGATGCATTGCTGTCTCTACCTTCTTGCCCTTTGTGCTGTTGTCTGTGCCCAATAATGTTTCTACCATGTTTTGTGCTGCTACCATGTTGTGTTGCTACCATGCTGTGTTGTCATGTGTTGCTGCGTTGGTATGTTGTCATCTTAGGTCTCTCTTTATGTAGTGCTATGTTGTCTCCCTTGTTGTGATGTGTGTTTTGTCCTATATTTATATTGGATTTATTTTGTATTTTTAATCCCAGGCCCCCGTCTCCGCAGGAGGCCTTTTGCCTTTTGGTAGGCCGGCATTGTAAATAAGAATTTGTTCTTAAAACTGACTTGCCTAGTTAAATAAAGGTTAAATAAAAAAATACCTTAACTGCTGCTAACTCACTAAAGGCCAAGCTATGAAAGCTGCCATAGCTCAGGAATGGTAAAATCCACCATTCAAGGGTGGATTTTAAATGTCTCCTAATTCTCTTTTGCCCGGTGCCTCATTGAGTGAAAGTCATTTTTGTATTATTTATTGGATGATGAATTGTTTTATTTATGATGTAAGCTGTTGATACGATCCTAATAAATACAAATACACATTGCTCATAAGGGCACACAACTCTTATTGGACAAGTTCAGATGTTCCCTTCCTGTTTCACTCCATTTTGGACAGTTATCTTCCGTTTCATGCCAAATGAACACGACCCTGTGTTTCTTTCTCCTACATTGATTGGTCTCCTCAGGCTGAATAGGAGCTGCGCTGTGTTTTCGTCCCAGGTTTAGTGCTGTACATTTTTCTCGTGGATTTCGGAATATCGCTTAAACTTCAAACTCGGTTGCCTGGCTACCCAAACTCCTTGCTCCGGCCAAACGTTATGCCATGGAAGAACTCAGTTTGAGTCATCAGGCAGCCAATCCGGACCTTTGCGGATCACAACCAGCGGACAAGGACCTTGTCTCCGTCTTCGATGGAGTAGAACTGCAGCGGTTTCAGGTCGTTGTCGATCTCAATCTCTTTGCCCTCCATCTGAGGAAAGACAAATGTCGTTTTAGGGAGCCCATTCCACTGCTAAGAAAGTGGGACTGTACCATTGGTCTATAAACAGATTCACCTATGAGTGGCGAGGATGGTTACACCAACACATAAATAAAACTAGACTGTGGGCTAGTCTAGGTGAGTAAGACCTATTCACCTAGTCTATTTAGACCCCTTTACCTTTGAGGTAAACCACCCTGGATGGTTCCGACCTTGAATATGTGGACATCTATAAGTACCTAGGTGTCTGGCTAGACTCTAAACTCTCCTTCCAGACCCATATCAAACATCTCCAATCGAAAATCAAATCAAGAGTCGGCTTTCTATTCCGCAACAAAGCCTCCTTCACTCACGCCGCCAAACTTACCCTAGTAAAACTGACTATCCTACCGATCCTCGACTTCGGCGATGTCATCTACAAAATTGCTTCCAACACTCTACTCAGCAAACTGGATGCAGTTTATCACAGTGCCATCCGTTTTGTCACTAAAGCACCTTATACCACCCACCACTGCGACTTGTATGCTCTAGTCGGCTGGCCCTCGCTACATATTCGTCGCCAGACCCACCGGCTCCGGGTCATCTACAAGTCCATGCTAGGTAAAGCTCCGCCTTATCTCAGTTCACTGGTTACGATGGCAACACCCATCCGTAGCACGCGCTCCAGCAGGTGTATCTCACTGATCATCCCTAAAGCCAACACCTCATTTGGCCGCCTTTCGTTCCAGTTCTCTGCTGCCTGTGACTGGAACGAATTGCAAAAATCGCTGAAGTTGGAGACTTTTATCTCCCTCACCAACTTCAAACATCTGCTATCTGAGCAGCTAATCGATCGCTGCAGCTGTACATAGTCTATTGGTAAATAGCCCACCCATTTTCACCTACCTCATCCCCATGCTGTTTTTATTTATTTATTTTTCTGCTCTTTTGCACACCAATATCTCTACCTGTACATAACCATCTGATCATTTATCACTCCAGTGTTAATCTGCATAATTGTAATTATTTGCCTACCTTCTCATGCCTTTTGCACACAATGTATATATAGACTCCCCTTTTTTCTATTGTGTTATTGACTTGTTAATTGTTTACTCCATGTGTAACTCTGTGTTGTCTGTTCACACTGCTATGCCTTATCTTGGCCAGGTCGCAGTTGCAAATGAGAACTTGTTCTCAACTAGCCTACCTGGTTAAATAAAGGTGAAATAAAAAATAAAAAATAAAGAGCAGTTGCTGTTGTCAGTAAACCTCTTTACCTTTGAGCTTGTGTAGGAGAGTTTCAACTCAGCACCCGGTATCTTTAGCAGTCTGTAGAGCAGGCCCTTCACTTTCTGAACGATCATGGAATCTAAAACACATCAAAAGAGTGGAGTGACCACTGAATATCTTTATTAAAATACAATTGGTTACAGTCACTTCACTTCAAATCAGGGTCCCGACCTCCTTGCATATTTTGCATTGTTATTTGAAAGCACAGTCAGAAATGACCGAGGGAGAAACATTAAGAGGAACAGAAAGAGGAACAGACATTTACCAGGGGCTATATCTGAGTCTGGCACATGTGAAAAGTCCACTAACATCCATGCACATGTCAATTCATTAGCTTAGCTACTGAACATAATATGATAATAATAATAATATTAAATGCCATCTAACTAGCTGATGAAGACAGGTGGGAGCCTTTACCTGGGAGTTTCTTCACCACAGATTTTCGGTCCGTCTCATCTGGACAAACAAATGTTATGCCTGGTAGGGGAGGTTTGAAATGCTATATTACTCTTAAGAACTAATTAAGCAATAAGGCCCGAGGGGGTGTGGTATATGGCCAATATACCACGGCTAAGGGCTGTTCTTACGCACAACGCAACGTGGAGGGCCTGGACACAGCCATTAGCTGTGGTATATTGGCCATATATCACAAACCCCCGAGGTGCCTTATTGCTATTATAAACTGGTTACCAACATAATTAGAGCAGTAAAAAAAATATATGTTTTGTCATACCCGTGGTATACGGTCTGATATACAGTACCACGGCTTTCAGCCAAATCAGCATTCAGGGTTTGAACCACCATAATGCAATTTAGATACGCCGACTCATCTCCTGGGTAAATATTTCAATGTGTTTATTGGGTCACGGCACATGCAGTTCTGGGAATGAGATTATTATGGTTTATTAGCAAATCATTTAAAAAATCAAATTAATTCCAGAATTGTTTCATAATCCTGCTCTTGGGGGCCACACTTTTGTTTATGCCCTAGACAGCCGATTACACTTATTAAATGTTTGATAATGAGTTGCTTAGTGGAATCCGGTGTGTAGTGCTAGGGCAAAAATCCCAGGACCAGGATTACGTAACACTGCTTTACACGAATGTGTGCAGCCACGGAATTTCTAACTTGACGCATCTACACAGGATCGCCATTTTGCATAGCGAATTGCGTTCTTGCGTTGTGTACTGTATAAATTAGACTTAAGAGAAGTGAGGAGGACTCACTTAAGAGCTGGTTTTTCAGTGCAAATGGCTCCTGCTTCTTCAGTTCGCTGTCTTCTGGAGCTCCGTATTCTGAAAAACAAAAGAAAAATCGAGCCTCTCTGTCAATTCATTGAACTTATAATGACTACAGGGCGGGAATTAGGATCACCACTGTCTCTTTGTAAGAGTGGCATGGGCTGCGTTGTATCACTTCTTCCTCAGGATATGGGTAGCAGTACGGCAGATGTTTTTTTCTTCAGAAATGCCTATAGTCGAGTAGATATAGGGTGGGCTGTACCACTTCTCAGTCTGAAATAGGGTGTAGCCGGGGAAACCTTGGAAGGAATGTACCACTCTTGACTCACTCTGTATGAGACTCTGATAGCGGGGGTGCTGTGCGGTGAATTCAGCACTGGGGCGGTTCTGCTGGGGGTCTCGGTGTCCCCCGGATGCCAGCCACTCTAGCCCGAACATCTTGCAGTAGTCCAGCTCCGCCCCCCTCCTGTCCTCAGGCAGGACCTACAGGTAACCATGGTAACAAGGAAAGAGAATGGAGGATTTCAGCAAGAACATCTGCAAACACTGATGTATTCATAGTGGGAGATGCGAGAAGGAAACATACAGTGCCTTGCGAAAGTATTCGGCCCCCTTGAACTTTGCGACCTTTTGCCACATTTCAGGCTTCAAACATAAAGATATAAAACTGTATTTTTTTGTGAAGAATCAACAAGTGGGACACAATCATGAAGTGGAACAACATTTATTGGATATTTCAAACTTTTTTAACAAATCAAAAACTGAAAAATTGGGCGTGCAAAATTATTCAGCCCCCTTAAGTTAATACTTTGTAGCGCCACCTTTTGCTGTGATTACAGCTGTAAGTCGCTTGGGGTATGTCTCTATCAGTTTTGCACATCGAGAGAATTTTTTCCCATTCCTCCTTGCAAAACAGCTCGAGCTCAGTGAGGTTGGATGGAGAGCATTTGTGAACAGCAGTTTTCAGTTCTTTCCACAGATTCTCGATTGGATTCAGGTCTGGACTTTGACTTGGCCATTCTAACACCTGGATATGTTAATTTTTGAACCATTCCATTGTAGATTTTGCTTTATGTTTTGGATCATTGTCTTGTTGGAAGACAAATCTCTGTCCCATTCTCAGGTCTTTTGCAGACTCCATCAGGTTTTCTTCCAGAATGGTCCTGTATTTGGCTCCATCCATCTTCCCATCAATTTGAACCATCTTCCCTGTCCCTGCTGAAGAAAAGCAGGCCCAAACCATGATGCTGCCACCACCATGTTTGACAGTGGGGATGGTGTGTTCAGTGTGATGAGCTGTGTTGCTTTTACGCCAAACATAACGTTTTGCATTGTTGCCAAAAAGTTCAATTTTGGTTTCATCTGACCAGAGCACCTTCTTCCACATGTTTGGTGTGTCTCCCAGGTGGCTTGTGGCAAACTTTAAACAACACTTTTATGGATATCTTTAAGAAATGGCTTTCTTCTTGCCACTCTTCCATAAAGGCCAGATTTGTGCAATATGCGACTGATTGTTGTCCTATGGACAGAGTCTCCCACCTCAGCTATAGATCTCTGCATTTCATCCAGAGTGATCATGGGCCTCTTGGCTGCATCTCTGATCAGTCTTCTCCTTGTATGAGCTGAAAGTTTAGAGGGATGGCCAGGTCTTGGTAGATTTGCAGTGGTCTGATAGTCCTTCCATTTCAATATTATCGCTTGCACAGTGCTCCTTGGGATGTTTAAAGCTTGGGAAATCTTTTTGTATCCAAATCCGGCTTTAAACTTCTTCACAACAGTATCTCGGACCTGCCTGGTGTGTTCCTTGTTCTTCATGATGCTCTCTGTGCTTTAACGGACCTCTGAGACTATCACAGTGCAGGTGCATTTATACGGAGACTTGATTACACACAGGTGGATTGTATTTATCATCATTAGTCATTTAGGTCAACATTGGATCATTCAGAGATCCTCACTGAATTCTGGAGAAAGTTTGCTGCACTGAAAGTAAAGGGGCTGAATAATTTTGCACGCCCAATTTTTCAGTTTTTGATTTGTTAAAAAAGTTTGAAATATCCAATAAATGTCGTTCCACTTCATGATTGTGTCCCACTTGTTGTTGATTCTTCACAAAAAAATACAGTTTTATATCTTTATGTTTGAAGCCTGAAATGTGGCAAAAGGTCGCAAAGTTCAAGGGGGCCGAATACTTTCGCAAGGCACTGTATATAGCTTTAAAGGAACATTTCACAATGTCTAGATAAAAGTTGTGTAGCTCCAGCTACTATATGCCTCAATCTCAAATGAAGATATAGTAAGCACTAATTTCCTGGTTTTCTTCGGTGCATATCTTTTCCATTAATTTGGGATGGAGGCATAGAGCTGGATCTATCGCTGTGATTACTTTAGGTTTGCGTGCGCAGTGGCTGACCATCAATCGCACCAGTATAAATTGCATGTCGGCCATGTGGGGATCAACTGTAAGAAGCTGGATCTGTCGTTCAGAATCGGGTAAATTAAAATGGAGCTTAATGAACACACCCAGGTTTGGCGGTAGCGTTAAAACAGATGACGGGGCCTCACCGTCCACCTATTGAGGGCCTCCAGCCGGCCCACCCTGGCAATAAGCAGCTGCATGGCCGTGCCGGGGTTCCTTTCCTGGCTCAGCAGGGGGTTCTGCCGACACGACAACCGGACCAGGCTCTGCAGCTTCTCTAGCTCGTTTATTACCGACCACTGTGTGTGTCAATGAATGTGTCCGTGAGTGAATGAGATTGTAAGAGTGTGTTGGTGAGTGTGTGTGTTTGTGTGCGATTTTTTATTGTTGTACGTATTGCCGTGTCAGTGTGTAAGCACAAGCGAGTGTACGTGCAGGGTTGAGAGAGAGAGAGAGAGAGAGAAGGTTGAGTTAGAAGAATGATTTCACATTCTCTTTCACTATCCATCTTCACAGAACAAGTATTAACTTTTTGCAGACTAGTGACATTCATCAAATTTGTTTAGTAATTAATCATTTATATATCCGGATATATTTCACTACGATCAAATCTTTCTTAGACAACGCTCACCTCTGAAATGTTGTTGCTGTTAACGGCGAGACTTTTCAGGGCAGGAAACATAGCCGTTTTGCAACCTTCAGAAGACGTGATAAAATAATAATTTACAGAGTCTTACCAGTATACTCAATGCCCATCTTTCGTCCTTACAATTCTACACATTGTCAAATGCATGTGTCATCGAAACACATATCCACATGCATCTTCTGGGATCTTGTTCAACTACCTGTACTGCTATGCTAATTCAACTTGACTTCCATTAATAACAAACACGTCAAAAAAAAGGTCACGTTTTTTTTCCAAATGATGTCCGACGTAAACTTTACCAGGCATTGCGTCATCAAACCGCAAGGTTGACAAACCAGTCTTAGACATATTTAGATTCTCCAGTCTGAAATTCATGAAAAGCACGGATGTAAAAGGTTATACTTTATGGCAAATTACATTATAAATGCTACATAAGTTATTATAAATGATACAAATGCTTATTCATTGAAATGCTAATGTTTACAAATAATGACATTTATTAGGATAATAGTATACATTTTGTTGTTGTTGTTGTTGATAATGCTCATGAAAGTAAAGTACTCCCAAGAACTATAAATGCACAAGTCAAAGCTAACAGGTCTATGTCATTTGTCATACGGTGTAATGAACAGTTATGAGAAGTGTCTGTGTTGGAACCGTTATGCCCGCTCTTACCTAGGCAGTTCGCCAATACTCAGTACGGTTCCATCAACCAAAGGGTTTGTTGAGAGATCCAAAACTGTCAAAGACTGTAAGACATCGTTAGGCCTGTGCAAAAGAGGCGGAAATACAAGTCAGTCCTATATGTTGCTTTAGAAATAAAATAAAAAATACATCGGAACGGAGACCCAAAATGGACGGCTAAAACCTTACTTCTGTAGCTCAGTGATGTCATTCTCAGAGGCGTAGAGCTCTTCCAGCAGTGGCCACATGGGGGCGCACTCAAGCAGCTAACAGATCAACACCAAAGGGAGATGGATAAATGTAAAGAGACAGCATTCCGATCAGTTCTTCTCATTTCATTAGGCCTTCACATGTTTGCACCAGCTCATTAATTAACATACTGTGCACTGCAACTTAATTATCTATTACCGTATTAACGGGTACAAAAACACCTTTAAAAATAAAATCAGCCTACAATATTGTATTTACTTCACATGGGATCGATCCGAATGAATCTTTCATCAATTCCTCACATCCTATCTCTTCGCCTCCTCAACCATATTGGTGGATAAAATCCAAGGTTCTTCCTCACCAGCCTTCTTCTCCAATGGGTTTTGAGAAGGATGTAAGTATAGAGACCCATAATAACTAAGGGAAAGGTACAGGGTGGTGTCTGTCACCTGAGGCCACGTGAGGGCACAGTTGGTGAGGGAGAGGACCCTGAGGCAGGAGAAGGCCCGGGGTCGCACCGTAGGGTTGGAGGGCACACGCAGTCTGTTGTGGCTGAGGGGAAAGAGGACAAGAGAGACAGTCAGTGAGGGGATCAGAGTTTGAGAAAAGTGAGGCACAAAAACACACACACATCATTATTCAGCGTGGTCTACCTGAGCTGAAGCTCTTTGAGTTCCTCCATCTGCTCAGTGACGGCCATCACGTCGTCCCAACAGCACAGGAGGTTCCCACACAGGTCCAACATCAGCACGTCTGACAGGGACCATTAAGGATGCAGTAGAAGCGCACCATCAGCTAAATGTCCAATCAACGCTTCCCCAAGCTAATTCAATTGGGTGGGTGGACCGTACATTTACTAATGGGGTTGCGTCCCAAATGGCACCCCTTTTCCCGATATAGTGCACTACTTTTGACCAGAGCCCTAGTCAAAAGTAGTGCACTATATCGGGAAAAGGGGTGCCATTTGGGACGCAAACATGGTGTAAAGTAGCTACATATCACAGTAAGTTCAGGTCAGAGAAGTGCACTCAAGTATTATTGTTTTTAAATGTTATTTTTTAAAACATTATTTTTACCCCTTTTCTCTCCCCAATTTCGTGGTATCCAATTGTTAGTAGTTACTGTCTTGTCTCATCGCTACAACTCCCGTACGGACTCGGGAGAAGCGAAAATCGAGAGCAATGCGTCCTCCGAAAAACAACCCAACCAAGCCGCACTGCTTCTTAACACAGCGCGCATCCAACCTGGAAGCCAGCCGCACCAATGTGTCGGAGGAAACACCGTACACCTAGCGACCTGGTCATCGTGCACTGCGCACGGCCTGCTACAGAAGTCGCTAGTGCGCGATGAGACAAGGACATCCCTGCCGGCCAAACCCTCCCTAACCCGGACGACGCTAGGCCAATTGTGCGTCGCCCCATGGACCTCCCGGTTGCAGCCGGCAGCGACAGAGCCTGGGCTCGAACCCAGAGTCTCTGGTGGCACAGCTAGACCACTGCGCCACCCGGGAGACCCGCACTCAAGTATTATTAACATGAACAATTTCATATGATTGACAGTTGTAACTTTTTGGACATAAGCACTTATTAAGCTAATTAAAAGCTACTAAATGAAAGGATACGGGGAGTGGTGTTTCGGATTTCATTTGCAGGGCCCGGGCTGGAAACCTCGCACAACCTCAGTGCAACATCGGTCAGGTTTTCAACCCTGCGGAGGAGCACAGATGACCACAACGCATTTCACTGAATAAGTACAGATGACTGCAGATCAGACAAGTGAAACTCTGTTGGAGTGTGGTGGAGTTCAACAGTCCCAACTCAAGTGCCTACTTTTTGTAACCATTCTTTACTTAATATTTATTGAGCCTTTATTTAACCATGGTTTCTAACCCTTTAGGTTAGAAACCTATTTTGTGAGGGGGGCCTGATACTGGCATCCTCTGGTATAGGTGGCATGCTTTAACAATATTCCAAACAGTATATACAGAGTTGACCGTACAAATAAGCACACTTTGGGACAGATTCCCGGAGTCAGATTAAGCCTAGTCCTTGACTAAAATGCACTCTCACTCTCAGGCTCCAAAGCCTTGTTGTCCCCTTACTTTTGTTTCTCTGTGATGGCCTCGAAGCCCACCATCTCCACCGTCCTCGTGGAGATCTGGATCTCCTCTCCCAAGACCTGCTGGACCTCCATCTCGTAACGCCGCCTGATGGCCGTCAGGTAGTCCACCCCGAAGCTGGCCTTCTTGGGCCGGACGAAAGAGCCTCCCTTCGGGTGCCTTAGGTGGGGTGGAGGGGGTGAGAACCTTTGTCTGAGAGCAGCAAAACACATAATGGCCACATTCCAAACCCCCAAAAATTGTGTTTCCCGTTTCCTTGTTTTGAGGGTGGAGACTTAATTTTTGCCGGAACTCTCAATTTCTAACACGTATGAACACAGAAATTATTACGCTATATTTGATTTATGGGTTAACAGAGATTAGGATGACACCTATCTCAACAGGTCAGTGTAATTTCATGCTACCATCATTGTGATACTAGATAGGGTTTACTTTACCTGCAAGTGAAGTAGTGGACACCTTCATGGCTGCCATCGTGCTTGCCTCGATCAGGGTTGTCCCACTCCACACCAAGCCACAACCCTAAGCACAGAGGCATTGGTAAGCACAGGCACTGAATAAGTACTTGGTTATAGTACATGACCAACAATAACGCAGAATTTCTCTCAAACAGTGCTGCCACACCCACTGTGGATTACGCTTATGTTACTTTGCCTATTATATCCATTTCCCAAGCAGTCTGTAGCTAGTTAGCTTACCTGCAGTTGGTGGTACAGTGCCAACAAACCGCACCGTGCCACGCTCCCCGTCACAAGCCACCCGTCTGCCCACTGCGTCTGATGGAAGGCATTCGTGCATGGTGGTGGGTTGTGTCTGGTCAGGGACTCTCATTGTACTCACTGTATCTATAACGTTGGATATAATTCTACCTATATATGTACAATGAAAAAGAATGAGCAGGTAAAGCCTTCTGTACTTACTGTACTTTGACAGCGCTGTTTAAGAAAGAGTTAGGTAATACCGTTATAGTAGCTAGCTGAAATACTTGCTGTCATGTCAACTCCCAGGAAACTGTGATGTTGTTTAGCTTTATTTGCTTGGCTAGCTAGATTAGCTACAACAAATATCTTCACTGCCAAAGAAACACGAGTACCACTTATCCACAGAATCAATATGCTGTTATTTCCAAATATTTGTTTGAAAGTTACCTTTATCAGAGAGTGTTGGTCATATTACGCAGCAGCATAAATAATCACAGCTCACAACCTCCCGACAGGAAGTAACTGAATATGATGATGCACACGTTTGTCGTACAAGTTTGATAGATTATTAATGATGAAGTTATCGGCAATAAACGTTATTTTAGTATCATTATTTAAATAGCTATCATCGTTATAATCAGGTAACAATCAATGCATCTATATTTAGATCACTGGATGAAAGCCCACTCGTATGATACAGCTAGGAACCATTTACAATTGCGTTGTGCATGGTAGGATATAATTAGGTGAAGGACAGGCCTTCGTTGAGTAAAGCGTGAGTAAATAGCTACAGTTATTTTTGGAATCAACAAATAGTTCTAATGAGATGTGTTCATTATAACTTCCCGTCAACTTATTTGATTAATTATTTCCATGATAAAAAGTACGTTTTTATAAGATTGTCTCTTCATTCAAACCAGCTGGGATCGACCATCGAGAACTGACCATGAAAAATAAACTTTCTGGAAAGAGGTTAGTCTCCATTCCACGAGTGTCCGCATGTAACTAACGTTAATACTAATTATGTTCAATTTGTACATTGTTGGAAATACAAGATAGTTGGGGAAACTCACACTGTGTATTACACTAAACTAAAATTTTATCGAAACATGTAAAGTGTTGGTCCCATGTTTCATGAGCTGAAATATGATCCCAGAAATGTTCCATATGCACAAACATATTTCTCTCAAATATTGTGCACGAAGGACTGCGGGCTCTCCCGAAATGAGTAAGACATTTAAGCGTGTTAACCCTCGCAGATGGTGATCCTCAACACATGGGCCCAAAAAGGGTGCGTGCTCAGCCCCCTCCTGTACTCCCTGTTCACCCATGACTGCATGGCCACGCACACCTCCAACTCAATCATCAAGTTTGCAGACAACACGAGTAGTAGGCCTGATTACTAACAATGATGAGACCGCCTACAGGGAGGAAGTGAGGGCCCTGGGAGAGTGGTGCCAGGAAAATAACCTCTCACTCAATGTCAACAAAACAAAGGAGCTGATTGTGGACTGCAGGAAACAGCAGAGGGAGCACGCCCCTATCCACATCGATGGGGCCGCAGTGGAGAAGGTGGAAAGCTTCAGGTCCCTCGGCGTACTCGTCACTGATGATCTGAAATGGTCCACCCACACAGACAGTGTGGTGCAACAGCGACTCTTCAACCTCAGGAGGCTGAAGAGATTTGGCTTGGCCCCTAAAACCCTCAAACTTTTACAGGCGCCCAATTGAAAGCATCCTGTCGGGCTGTATCACCGCCTGGTACGGCAACTGCCCAACGCATCACCAGGGGCAAACTACCTGCCCTCCAGGACACCTACAGCACCCAATGTCACAGGAAGGCCATTTGGTAGTCCATTCTTGTGGGCCGCTAAGGAGTATTGGTGTCTTTGAGGGGTGTTTGGCCTGGTTTGCTAACTACCTCTCTCAAAGAGTGCAGTGTATAAAGTCAGAACCTGTTGTCTCAGCCACTGCCTGCCTGTCACCAAGGGTGTACTCCAAGTCTCGATCCTTGGCCCCACACTTTTCTCAATTGACATCAACAACATAGCTCAGGCAGTAGGAAGCTCCTCCTCTGATTTTGTGTTAAACGCTCTACAACAAAGCTTCTAAGTGTCCAACAATCTTTCTCTGCCCTTAACCTTGTTCTGAACGCCTCCAAAACAAAGGTCATGTGGTTTGCTAAGAATAATGCCCCTCGGCAGGGAAGGGTGCTCTCGAGCGGCTAGATATTCTTCACCATTCGGCTATCAGATTTGCCACCGATGCTCCTTATAGGACACATCACTGCACTGTATACTCCTCTGTAAACTGGTCATCACGGTATACCCATCGCAAGGCCCAGTGGTTGATGCTTATTTATAAAACCCTCTTAGGCCTCACTCACCCCATCTGAGATTTCAACTGCAGCCGTCTTCCTTCAAATACAACACCCGTTCTGCCAGTCACATTTTGTTAAAGGTTCCCAAAGCGTACACATCCCTGGGTCGCCAGTTAGCGACTGGAACGAGCTGCAACAAACATTCAAACTGGACCGTTTAATCTCAATCTCTTCATTCAAAGACTCAATCATGGACACTCTTACTGACAGTTGTGGCTGCTTTGTGTGATGTATTGTTCTCTCTACCTTCTTGACTTTTGCTGTTGTTTGTGCCCAATAATGTTTGTACCATGTTTTGTGCTGCTATCTTGTTGTGTTGCTACCATACTATGTTGTCTTAGGTCACTCTTCATCTTGTCGTGATGTGTGTGTGTTGTCCTATATTTTTGTTTAATTTATTTTTAATCTTTCGCTTTTTGGTAGGCCGTCATTGTAAATAATAATTTGTTCTTAACTGACTTACCTAGTTAAATGAAATAAAATATAGTTGTGAATTGTTAGATACTACTGCACTATTGGAGCTAGGAACACAAGCATTTCGCTACACCCGCAATAACATCTGCTAAATACACTACCGTTCAAAAGTTGAGTCACATAGAAATGCCCTTGTTTTCCATGAAAACATACATGAAATTAGTTGCAAAATGAATAGGTAATATAGCCAAGACGTTGACAAGGTTATAAATAATTTATTTTAATTGAAATGATAGTGTCCTTCAAACTTTGCTTTTGTCAAAGAATCCTCAATTTGCAGCAATTACAGCCTTGCAGGCCTTTAGCATTCTAGTTGTCAATTTGTTGAGGTAATCTGAAGAGATTTCACCCCATGCTTCCTGAAGCACCTCCCACAAGTTGGATTGGTTTGATGGTCACTTCTTACGTACAATACGGTCAAGCTGCCTCCCACAACAGCTCAATAGGGTTGAGATCCGGTGACTGTGCTTGCCACTCTATTATAGACAATTGGCATTCAGACTGCAGGAATATCCAGAGCTGTTGCCAGAGAATTTAATGTTAATTTCTCTATTATAAGCCTCATTCAACGTCGTTTTACAGAATTTGGTAGCACATCCAACCACCCTCACAAGTGCAGACCACGTGTACAGCATCATGTGGGAGAGCATTTTGTTGATGTCGACATTGTGAACAGAGTGCCCCATGGTGGGGTTGTGGTACTGTATGGGCAGGCATAAACTACGGACAACGAACACAATTGCATTTTATCGATGGTAATTTGAATGCACAGAGATACGACAATTGGCCTCTCGTCGTGGTGACATTAATCAGTCGCCAACACCATGTTTCAGCATGATAATGTGCGGCACCATGTCTCTGTACACAATTCCTGGAAGCAGAAAATGTTCAGTTCCATGGCTTGCATACTCAGACATGTCACCCGTTGAGCATGTTTGGGATGCTCTGGATCTACGTGTACGACAGCTTGTTTCCAGGTCCCGCTATATTCAGCAACTTCGCACAGCCATTTAAGAGTGGGACAACATTCCACAGGCCACTTTCAACAGCCTGATCAACTCTATGCAAAGGAGATGTCATGTTGCATGAGGTAAATGGTGGTCACACTAGATACTGACTGGTATTCTGATCTACGGCCCTACCTGTCACCAACAGATGCATATCTGTAGTCCCAGTCATGAAATCCGTAGAGTAGGGCCTAATTAATCTATTTCAATTGACTATCATATGAAGTGTAACTCAGTAAAATCATTCAAATTGTTTCATGTTGCGTTTTATATTTTTCTTCCATAAGTTGCTTCTAGTCAGCAACCAATTTGTTTTAGTATCTCAATGGCACTGGATAGCCTACCTTTTGATCGTGTGTTACCTCTATGGATGTTCAGGAAATGCTTCTGAATGTCTTTTTGTAGCAATAAATATTACACGTACCTTGGCATCCATGCACATCTAGCTACCTAATGCAGCACTGTGGTAGTGAACTGCTGCAGTATCTCATGAGTCTAACAACGTTACTTGTTTTTCCTTAGTGAGGGGCCATCTGTGGACAAACAGTCCATGGACTATGTAGTGGGATCAGTATCGGGCAGCTTGTTTCCAAAGGAGTCTGCATCCAGTTCGGGATCTTTATCTGCCTTGTTCCAAGCTGCGCCAGTAGTTGACACACTGTTCTTTGTTCCTGCTCCTAAGGTAAGAATGCACAGCTCAGGTCTTTTAATGCTGCAGCCCAGCTAATTTTTGTTTTCCAGGATACCAAGGCCATGTTCAGTAGAGAAAAGATTTTTGAAATAAATGTGAAACAGCGTTTCTACCTGTCCACTAAGAAACACACACTTTCGCTTTCCGTTTACAAAATGATGATCAGTGTCCAGTAGGGACGTAATGGGGAGGTATTATCTGGAAAACCAACAGGATTACAGAGCTTGAGGGCCTGAGTCGTGTACCCTTGCTAGAGTCTTCTGTGTTTGCCAACTGAGTGAAATTCTAATTTAACTTTTTCTTCCCTTCATAGCCTGAACCGAGGAGCGTGGAGGTGAAGGAAGGCGCAGTCACAAAAGTCCCGAACAACCAGAAACAAACGAAGAAAGCCGCAAAGGACAAATCGGCTGCAGACCTAAATCTAGAAAACAGGTGAGCGATTAAAAAAGTAAATGACATGCAAAAGAATATGCAAGAGATGTAGATTGATAGTTAAAGCTCTCTCTCTCTCTCTCGCTTTCAGAGAAAGTGCGTTACAAAATGCTGATGAAGATGAACAGGTCCCAAAGATGCCCAAGAAGACTAAAAGGAGAGCTGTTGAGATGGAAGAAGGGGGTGCAACAGAGGAGGAGGAAAGGCAGACAAAAAAACAGAGGACTGGAGCCCAAATTGCGGCGGAGAGGGTAAAGCAGAAACGAACCGTGTTTGTCGGCAACCTTCCTGCCAGCTGCACAAAGAAGGTAACAGCAGCCCCAGTCGTTATAAACAGTGACCATAATCTCATTGATTAGGTATGTCGAAAGCAGACCCGGGTTTAAATCTCATGTGAAAATACAAATATGCCTTATGTTGTTTCTCCGTTTGGTTTTTCAGACACTACAGCTTGTCTTCAAGGATCAGGGAGCCATTGAAAGCATTCGATTTCGATCCGTGGTAAGTACTCCATTCGCTGTATTAGATTAATCTAATACCCATCAGACAATATGAGTGCTCATTTCCACTAGGGTTGAGCTTCCTGAAAGCTTCATAGTAATGGATGAAAGATGATACAACGCTTTCTGAAGACTCAACCCTGATCGGTGAAGCTAAAACATGGCATTTTTCTTGCAGGTAAGAGAGGATCCATCTATGTCACGCAAAGTAGCAGCTATTCAGTAAGTTCCCCTGAATTTTTAACCATGAGAAATGCTAACACTGATTGAATGGGAGTTTATCCGTGGTAACATGACGCATGTATTCGAGTACTTTTTGCTGTTGCTTTCCCTTTCCAGGCGTAAGGTTCACCCAAAGAAGCAGAGCATCAATGCCTACGTGGTGTTCGAAGCTGAGGAAGGAGCCGAGAAGGCATTGGAAAGGTAGTCCCTGACAAGCATTCAACTTTAATTTTAGCGTGACTGTTTTAAGTTATCATAATCTGGTAAACCCAGAGCTGAAGTCTTGCTTAATTGCGTCAGATGCTCTATTACGTTTCCCTTCAGAAATTTGAAAGATGTGAGCGCACCTGCGAAATCGTGATGTCAACAAAAAAAAAAATCTGCATACTAGAACAAAGTTCCTCATTGGTCGTTTTAAATGTTAAATGTTGCAGGAACGGCATGGAGATTGAGAAAAACTTTCACATCCGGGTGGACAGGGTCTCTAAAAGTTCATCGGTAAGGGTGTCCCATGACATTGGATATTTTAAAAACACACCAAGCGTTAAGACCGGTATACTTGGTGGCAATAGAATGCACTTGCTGACAGTTAAGGTCATACATTTGCTTAATCTTTTGATTTTGTATAAACTTGTTTGAGGAAGGATGCTGCGACATCTATTAAATAGAATTGTTTCGTCTTTCAGCACGATCACAAGAGGTCAATATTCATTGGCAATCTACCATTCGGTGAGTAACTATGAGGGTTTACTTTCCTGTGAACTTGTCAGTCAAAAGGAAACCAATAACATGCAGGTTATTGGGTTCATATTTCATACGGTATTAACTTGCAGATATAAACGAATTGCCAGTGCGACAGCACTTTGAGGAGTGTGGCAAGGTGGAGGGGGTGCGGTTGGTGCGGGACAAGAACTCTGGAATGGGCAAGGGCTTCGGCTACATCTTATTCCAGGTGAGGAAATATAACATTTCATATGCACCAGACCCGCTCAGAGATGTTATGTATGCATTTCAAGACGCTTCTTCTCACTACTGAGCTGGGCCAAGCCTCATACTGCAGCCAATGCTTTGCATGCACACAGTTTGGGTTTAGACTACTACTAATTTGTCTTATGAAACCTCTTTTCTAACTACGCCCCTGCATCATCTCTAACGGCTAATGTTTTTGTTGTAGAGCATCGATGCTGTCCAGCTGGCCTTGAAACTAGACAGCTCCAAACTCCTCGGGAGGTCGGTCCGGGTGAAGAGGTCAGTGAAGAAGGAGAAAGAGAAGAAGAAAGTTGTGCACAGAGGGCCTAGAGGGAAAGAAAGAGAAACTAAGGGTGCAGGGAAGGAGCCTACCAAAGGAGGATTTAAGGGGAGACCGGGCCAGGGCGTTCCCCACAAATCTTCTGGGAGGCCGCAGGGGAAGGGGCCTCAAATGAAATCGATGGGGAAGCCATTCAAGAAAAGTCCAGGCGAGGCACAGAAAGCCACCACAGGCCCCTCTTCCTTCAAAGGTGAGATGGCCGACCCAAACAGCAAAAAAGCCAAGGCGAAAGCACTGAAGAAGAAACTCAAACCGAGGAAAAGGAATCAGGTTGTACACATTTGATGGTCTGTGCCTTGTGATGCATCGTTAAAGCAGAAAATTTGTTGTAAAATGATCATGGTGTGTAAACGTTCCTGACGTAACATCCAGGCCCTCCCACATTTCCAGTTGAAACATGGTTGTTTTTTTAGGTTGGGGCTGTCCCACCTAATGGTAAGGTTAAACATTCATGAACTATTCTAGACATTATAAAGACTAAATAAAATTTTAGAAGAAGCAAAGGTGTTGTCATTTACCTTTTTATTTAGATTTCTTACAAAGAGGAACAACCTTAATGACCTAAGAGAACATTCAATCACTTTAAAGTATCCATGTCAGACTGAAAACAAAACAATAGCGTTGAGACATCACATGTAGGAACAAGGAAATTGAAAGAAGTTTGTAGAAAGAGGTTTTAGTACAGGGGCTATATGTATCAAGCCTCAGTAGGAATTATTTTTAAAGATCAGTTTCCTTTCAGATCACAATGAATAAGACTGCATGGGCAGGGGGGAGGACCTGATCCTAGATCAGCACACCTATTCAAGAAGCTTAATACATATGGTCCCAGAGCTGTGTAAACATGGGGGTGGTTGCAAGGATGGTATTGTAAATGCTGAGAAATGTTTTGCAATACCTTTCAGAGAAACTGTAAGAGAAGCAAAACACTAACTGCATATGAATCCAATAAAATGGGTCCAATAGGCATTTGATTGGTTACCATTGCTGCAAATCAAGAGATGGCAATCTGATGCGACCAATAGTAACACACAACGTGTGGTAATTGGACTGGTTCATGTTTTACATTTGGACAGAAGCAAAAAGAATACCTTCGAGTAAAAAAAAAAAAAAAAGTTTACCAATTTTCTATACAAGTCAGGATAAGGGGTTATAAGAGCTCCGGGATGAACTTTCCCCTAAGTACCAATCTAGGATCACCTTTCCCTCCCCAATCCTAACCTTAACCATTAGTGGGGAAAATACATAACTGACCCAAGATCAGCATCTAGGGGCAACTTCACCCTACTCCTGTTATAGGAGGGTCCAGAAGAAGAGCGTTCCGAGGGGAAGCTTCCATCGACGATCCTCATTCTAAGTCGTCTTCATTCAAGCTACCTTGTGCGCTCACAATACGCTGCAGGAAAGAGGGAAATTCTAAATCCATAAACATGAAGAGGAAATGGAACACATTTCTTAAGCATTGTTGATATGGGAAAATAATCAAAGAGTCTCAGGAGTGCTGATCTAGGGTCAGGCCCCGTATTCAAAAAGCATTACTCAGATTCTATATGAATACGGGCTCAGGTCCCCTCTGTCCATGTTCTTACTCAAGGTAAAAACAGATCCTAAAATCAGTACTCCTACTCTATGGTTGAGACATGAAAGGACTGAAGATGGTTAAACAGTGTGGTGGGTGCCTTTCATTAGGTTAGAAAGACCACCATACACTGCTTTCACCTCAAGCTTTGGAAAAAAAAAATTATAATGCTGGAACTGTACTGGGAGGCACATACAGCTCTACCAAAGTCCTGACATGTTTGTCACCTAAACTCATTCTTGAATCAGATTTGACTTCTGTCTAGCAGATTATACAAATGGTTTAAGGGCTGGGCGATAACTAATTCATTCAAATTTGTTTTAGCACAATGTTCAAATGCCTGTATCGCAAGAATCAGTTTTTATTAGCGTTCAGTCTCGTCTCCTTCGCTCCTTGTGTGTGTGTGTGTGCACTGTGCACCTTCCCACTAGCACACAGACAACAAGCCCCTCCCCCCGCCACTCACAACAAGCAGTTAAAAAAACGTATAGAATCGTTCACATGGACACCGAAACACTTACACTATTTTACTGTAAGAGACGAGGACAACCTTTCTGATGATACCCTTTTTGTCTCAACTATCAACATGTAGAACAGACCCCACTAAAACGAGAGTATCAATGAACATGATTGTGGAAAAGTCATGCTCAGTTTGTCGGGCACGGCATTGCGGCACCGCTAGCAGCATTTTAGCCACAGCCTTATGCAATGTTGCATAAAAATACGCATTTATATTAGGAATTGGTAACTCGTTCTCATTCTGAGATAAGCATCGGTTTATCCAGGTAGGCCTCTTGATTTCCATATCTAAATAAAGTGGACAGGCTGTGTTGTTCAAACAGTTTGAGACAGATTTGGAGGGTCTGTTCATACATGTTCTACCTTGTTGGCAAGCGAATAGATCCAAGTTGGTTAGACTTGAAATATAAAACGTTAGCTGTTGTGCTTGAGAAATTGTTTATGAGATCTGTTACATTTTCTATACTGCCTGCTACAAGAAATTGGTCATTGTACATGTTTCTGGTTAAATTTGTAACAAATGGCATTTTCATGGACTTGAAAGCCAAATCATTTTTTTTTTTTTTAAAGCAGGTTAAAACTATTTAAATTAAATTAGTCAGTCTTATGGTTGTGGAAGGCTTATATTTAGCCTAGTTATAATTTTACAAGCCCTGGATTCATTATTCCTGATTGTTTGAAATGCAGTGTGTTGACCTTTAACTGCAACAAGGCTTATGAGAGAACGTTTAAAAATTAAATCTAGGTATATTGGGAATCGCCCATGTTTAAAAATAAAGATGTGTTTTTTTTACACCATATCAGCCAGCCATAATTGGTTTCCGCTTTCTTGCTTTAATACACTTACTGCAAGTTGCTCTGAATAGGAATTGGACCTGTTGCAGTTGCAGGCATTAAAAAGTTAGTTTGTCACAAACAGTAGGAGACGACAGAGCGCTGTGTTGCACACACATTGTGGCAATGTTTCTGCTAATGGTGCAGCAACTATCCTGAAACGTATAAGAGGCACTGTACCTGGCTGATGGTTAGTGTTGTTACATAAGCTCAATGTTGAATAGGCTTGCAGTTCTGACTATATTATTATACATATCTAATATCATTAGATACATTATACATTAGCTTCCTTGATTGTATGCACTTACTGTATACACAGCCCAGGGTAGGAGTGTCTGCTAAATTACCTTGAAGTGGAGAAAAGGACTGTACCTGGCTGATAGTGGGCAGTTTGGTGAGTAGCATCTGGAAGACAGGTGGCGGGAGGGTCTGCTGCAGCACCTGGAGAAGCTGCTGGGGCTGGCCGCACACGGCGATGGCGTTGGTCAGATGCTCCACGCCGTTCTCGTAGTCACCTATACCGGAACACCAAGTGCAGAGAGGTTTAGATCGACAAAACGAGTAGTACATCACATGGAGAACAGTGTCGTTACTCTGGTCACAAGTAAATTAGGTAGTGCATTATATGGAGAACAATGGGGAATAGTGCATCACACACACAGACCAAGTGATGTCAATGTAAGACTGGTTTACCCTGAGCCAACAGCTCCTCTCCCAGCTGAATCTCCTCCAGAAAGAACTTCTGGACCGCCTCTGCATCCTTCAGGTCTGGGAGCTGCAAGAGTCCCACAACACACACTACTTTCCATAGGTCAAGGAATAACAAACGTAATGTACTGGTGGAAAATCTGTTGTCGGTGGCCTATGCTCCAGGAGAAATAAAAGGTCTATTCAAATGAGTCGGGCAATCCACAGAGGCGTGCCACTTCATCAGGTGCAAGGTTAGAGTTCAATTTAAGTGAACTCTTAGCGCACAGCAGTTCTTGCTGGGTTTGCACTTCCTCCATTGGAAAAACAATAGTTCTGTGGCGAACAAGCCATTCTCGTGCGAGTCCAGTATATGGGCCTTAAGGGAAGAGTAGTCAAGTCGGTCAGTTTCTATTGGGGAGCTATACAGTTGTGTTGACTAAAATTTGGTACCACTGTACAGACAAAAAGGTTTCGTCCATGCACTAATTCCAGTCTCAAAACAGTCCTACCCAGCCATCACCTTGCGGTGTCCCAATACATGCCAGTGAAGATCGTCTCTTATTTATTTCACTGGAGAATATTTCCCACATGGTATCATCTGACGTGTACTAGACATTACTTCTTTAGACATGTGTTCATTGAGGAAGAATTTAAATATTACCTTGAGGGGATTTTACTCACCTTCGACAGTCCTGTCCCTTGTTTTGCAGCCGCCTGATTTCTCCTCCCTGGGGCAGAGGTAACACAATCACTGTTAATATAAATAGCTTTGGGGGATTGTTCCTGTTTGTACTTAGACATCTTAGTGTCTCTGGCAATCCTACAATGCAAGACTATGATTAGGAACAATAAGGAAGTCACATGAACATCCTAAATCGACACCCTGAAGTACAGCTTCAGTCTTGAACAACGCTCCAATATAATCCCCCCCCCCTCTGATATCCCTTGATAAAGTGGTTTACCCGGGTCAGAATCAGGAAATAAGTGTAGCTGCTAAGTAGCAAGTGACAACTAGCCAAACAATCCTTTTTTTTCCTGATAGGGTGATGAACTACCACAGTGGAAGGTGAATGACAAAAAGGCTAAATGAGGAACGTGGCTCATTCAATTGCAATAAAGCAGGTGTATAAAGCATTGTGGCCAGCTGACAACCAAAGTCCAGCTTTCATACTGTAGTCCAGCTAGAATTGTAGTCCAATTAATGTGGGACTGGAATGTGATTTTTTTGGGGGGGGGAATGTGATATGTATAGGATTTGTGACATGCATCCATATTTGTATTCTAATTCATAGCTCTATTGGAGCAAGGGATTCTGGGTAGAAGACAAGGCAGAGCTGCCATGATGTAGTGTGTGGAGGTGTGGCCATTCCCACTCATTTATTTTAGATCCCCTTATGAGTTATGCAGTCTCATCATTAAAGTTCGCAGTCTAATGCACTTAAGGCGCATTGTCAGCTTCTTCATACCAACAACCCACGGCCTTAAATGAGCGGTAGGCCTGGATAGATTAACATTAGGGATATCCAGGTTGCTTTTAATCCTGCTTGGCAAACTCTGTCTGATATGGCTAGTAGCCTAGAATGGTTGGTTTAGGTTACATAACAGTTCAAAACACTACCAATGAATGAATCAGGGTAGGTGCAGCTTTCCATGTCTGAATTCAACTAACAGAACGCTTGTGAGTAGGAAGTACATTAATACATGATATAGAAGCTAGTTATCTGAGAAACGCGCAACTCCTCTAAGAGAACAGAGTTGGGCGTTCCTCTGCTAGGAGCTAACGTCAGCACTGGCTAGTTAAGTGCAGGGTTTTTGGGGTTAGCAGTGCGGTGACAATGAATGAATGAATCAGATCTATTGCACAAACCATTAACGTTACCATTCAAGCTTCTATACTTCGCTAATTGGGAATAGTTAAACGAGTTCGGCCTGGCTCGGGCATTTTGTTGCACCTCAGGTCTCCCAAACATAGACCTGAGTGGGGTGTACAGGACGCAGACAACACTCACGTTCTCGCAGCCTGTTCTTGAAGTTGGGGTCACTCCGTCTTTTCCTGTCGAAGTAGATGCAGTAGCCGACGAACAGAGCCCCGCAAACACCGGCGGCTATCGTGCTCGATTTACCGCCCATCATCACTTCCGAAATGGTTGATATTTCTGTGTTAACAAAGAAAATATTTCAATTTTGGCTTATATCAGAGACGGTACATGACCTCACACAGGCGCAAGTTCCCAGCAAAAAGGACCAGTAGGACCACTGACTAATTTGACAGCTAGGGTGTCCGCATTGACCGCCTGATTAAAAATAATACAACGTTAATTCCCAATCACATTATATCTCCGATAACGTATGCATTTTGAGTGCATATAAAGTGTTGGATCTTGTTGAACTCAGATGGGAAAAAATACATGTGTTAGGATTTCTTCAAATCAATGTAAGTAGCAGTCGGTCGCATTGAAATGTAAGTGCCACAAGGTGGCAGTAGCAGTTCATTAAAAAAAGAAGCAGCAGGCTAATGATCACATATGATACAATTTAACAGTATTTTCCCCAGAGTAACACAAATAGAAACAATTTAACTACAACTCTAGGTATTTTGACTGTCTGGGGTAGACCACACAGCAGCAAACAATGGCCAAGTGAAATATTGAACATTAGGCTACATGGTGAGTGACACAATCATCTAGACAAGTAAGAAAACATGTACTATTTTGCTTTCACTATGACCAATTCATTTACGAAAAATTATGCCAGTTGCTCATATGCCTGTCTGGCCTTAGTTGGCACTTCTCATCTCCCAGATGATAGCAAATCCCTAGAAGTGCTGCTCAACAGAACAGATGGTCAGCTGCATTACATGTGCAAATCCAGACTGCTGCAAAAATATACCACCTTGACTATTAGGCTTCTGAGGGCACATGCTCAGACCTGCATTAATACAACCATCAGGCATGCACATCCTTGCATGGATTACATCATCACCATACTGTGTCTGGTATTACGTGTACCTTTGCCTTTAAATGGCAATCGAGCCGTTCTGCACCCTTGCACAATTTCTGTGGCCGGTTGTTGTGGTTACAGTTTATTAAAGGGATAACTGAACCTTAGAGATTGACGTCATTGACCACACGTCGCCGGTTGACAGGATTTTGGAAGGGTGTGTGTGCTTTTGGGGGGGGTTTCCAGTTAAGCTGTGGGTGTGTGGTTGTGTGTGTGCATGCGTGTTTGTACAAGTGTGTGTTTGAACAAGTGTGTGTACACCTTCATTCCCTTATTTATGTATCTATGTGTGTGTGTATGTGCGCATGCATTGCATGTGTACTTCTTCATACTTCCGTGTGTGTGTGTGTGTGTGTGTGTGTGTGTTTATGTTTATGTATGTATCAGTGGAGGCTGTGGAGGAGACTCATAATAATGACCAGAATAAAGTGAGCCGTCCTCCCCTCAGCAGCCTCCACTGGCATGTATGTGGTTGTGCGTACTTGTCTACACTTGTCTGTGGACAGTTTACATGGTAGGTGGAATACCCGTCTGCCCTGTCATCTCTCTTGCCAGCGGCTTAGCAGCTTGCACCTGGCATGCAGCTGCCTGGGGGTTGGCGAAGAATTTTCCCCTCAGGGACATCTAGCGCCGCTGGTGCCCGGGCATGAGGTGAGGCGGCTCAGCCAGAGGCTCGTCTTCTCGCGGCGGTGGGTTATTATTACCATTACTCAATCGTTCCTGGAAGCTACTTTGGAAGCCCTACTGTATGTGATCCATGTGCGTCTCCTAATCCATGCTGTCATCCCAGGCCACATTATACATGTCTGTAGCAATTCCCTAGAAAACAAGAACTCTTGTCAATAGCTGGGACTCAGACAGATCTTATGTCGATGTGGGTTGGAGGTTTGGATAGAAGACATTGACACACACATCAGAGACTGTTTAGGGATGTTGTACAAATAATGGTTGTTGCAAAACTATCTTTCAATCAGATAGTATAATTATGTAAGACTTCAGAGTTTACAAAGAGAACCGACCAATGGGGATGCTTTACTGACTGATTCCTACATATCTCTCTTAAAACCACTTATATGGGAATAACTTGTACTGTTCTCCTGGGTGTGCTAAGGTTGGCAATAAGACAGGAGACACCCTGCAGTTGCTTATTGTGCAGTATACGAGCCACACTGTATACCTTTATTGGCTGTGCACATAGCAGTATTCAAATAATTAAGCGTGCTCCATAAAGGCTAGGCAATTAGCATGCTTGGGCTCATAATCCAATCAGTGTGCATGATGCTGCACGGTGAGCTCGTCGCTATATGACGTTCGCAGCCATGTTGACTCGGCACATTTACTGCAAAACCTGGCACGGCGACTTGCGTCTGTGAGTGCAAAAGTAATTATCTTCCTCTGCACTGTCATCTTCCTTGGAATGGTGCACTTACTCTTCCGTTGCCATGGTTTTGGACCAGAGAGGTAACCATGGCAACACTGTTGGTATTCCCTAAAGCGGTGGAGAGAGATAAGATAGAGAGGGGGGGATGTTGAGAGGGCGAGGGAAAGAGAGAGCTGTTTAAACATGACCGGATTTTTTTAAAAGCGGTAATTTCAGAGCAGCTGAATAAGGCAGATATGCAAACACGACCACAGGTCTTTCCCACTGATGCTTCACATGCACGCTCACATGCAGATGCACACGCGCACACACGTGCACACACACACACACACACACACACACACACACACACACACACACACACACACACACACACACACACACACACACACACACACACACACACACACACACACACACACACCAAGCAAGTGTTTTTGAGTGGAGATTTGCACAAGGGCTCCAGTGAAGGAAAGCTTGCAGGGACAAACAGAGAAGTAATTATTTTTACCCTGGCTGCAGCTGTTTTTCTGTTTGTCTTGGCAGCCCTGGATCCAGCAGAAGAGAGACAGGCCAGGAGACAGGAACTGAAAAAAAATCCCCCTCTCTTACTATTGGAATAAAATACAGAACGTTTTGAATCCCGGCCCAGGAACGTCCCATAAAACTGGAAATGGCAGGCCTACCCTGTATTTTCCATGAACCCTGTGCTCTCCCCATTCCAAAGGCTATGTCATTAGATGTGTTTTCAAGGGAGCAACACGTAGTGGAACCAGGAATGGAGGGAAGAGGGAGAGAGGATGGCAGGCTTGCCAACTCTCTGAGCCAAGTGGAGAAAGAGAGAGACTTTTCTGTTTAGGTTGTCTGAATGGAGGAGAGAGTGCTGACTGAAAAGGAATGGAAAGTGAGAGAGAGAGGGAAGGGAGAGCGAGAGGTAAAGACGACCGCTTGTGTTAGCATGGTGTTGCGCCCCAGGACCCCGTTAGCTAGCTTTCTATTCAGCTCCTGGCAACGGCATTGGCGGTGGAGGTTTAATCGGCGGCTGTACGTGAACCATGTCTCCCTCTCTGCAGTGCTCCAACTAGTCCTCCATGTTGAATCACCACTCCCTCCCTCTGGGGTCAGTAAGAGGAAAGTAAGCGCCCGCGGTGGAGGCTGGATACAGCTCCAGACAGTTTCCTTCCCTTTCCCTCCACCCTTGTGGGTGAGTGGAATCTCTGGACGGATATGAGTGCAACAGAGTTCTGGCCAGTGAGAGTTGGCTACCATTTCATCTCCAAAAGTTAGCTGAGTTAGCTCCCGGACCAAGAGTTAGCTTTCAGGCTATTTAGCATTTTAGAATTACCTCTATATTCTGAGTTAGCTCTAGGATTATCATTTTGTTGTAGAGCTTGAGATATAGTTTAGGGTTTGAGTTGTGAGGGAGCCAAAGAGGACTAGAGGGATTTGATAAAAGAGGGAAAGATTGAGTGGGCTGTTTGGCACAGTGAGAGAGAAGAGGCTGCTGAGCCGAGGCAGATAGCCCACCACCCTTCAGCTTTCAATAGGGGTAGCTGCTGCTCCAGCACAACATTCACAGCACCACACACACACACACACACAGAAAAACACACTCGCTCACTCAAACACTAACACACACACACTCAGAGAAACACACACTTTCCCAAAACAAGATAACTTTCAGCTGAAGTAATGGGTGAATGACACTAAAAAAGTAGTAGTCTACGAGTAGGTTATATCAATACGCACAACCCACTGGGCACAGACGTCAGCTCAACGTCCAGTCAACTAACATGAATTCAACGTGAAATCAACAAAACATTTCACCGTATCATTGGATTTAGGTTAAAAGTTGGGTGGGAAAAAAATGAAATTCCCTTAAATGGATTACTTTTTTCAAATCCAATCCGTTCTCAATCTTGATTCAACATAATGACAAGGAAACAACTTTGATTCAACCCGTTTTTTGCCAAGTGGGAAGTTTAAGAGTGGACAAAACAAGGCCTTAGAAGTTAGTATTGCTAACTAAACAGGATTGTATTCCTTGTATACAATAGGTGCTTTTCTGTCATTGCTGTAGTTTAGTACAAAATACAGATTCTTACACTTGGGGAATTGCAATCTAGCACAGCTCAACCTGTAAAGCTACTTTGTGTCAATCTGTGTATTTGTTTGTTTTCTTGGCTCTCTATTCCATAACAGCCTACTGCAGGTACAGGAGCTATAGGGAGACAGTTCTCCTAAGCACTGATCTATGCTGAGGAGAACCATCTCCTATCAGATCAAAGATTGGGTCCTGGTAAGCTGTTCCTAGATCTGTTCTTGGGTGGCAACATACATCTAATCCCAGCCCTATTCTGCGGCACCTGGTTAGTAGTGCTAGCTAGCTATAGCGTCCCGGTCTGCTGTAGCCTGGTTAGCAAGCTAACTAGCTATATCATCTCTCTGCCATCACGGCTGCCTGGCCAAGCACGCCCGTAGGAAGGCCTTGGCAGCGACGCTGTCTGTGCAGATGGCCGGGGATGGCAACTCAGTGTGACGCCTCTGCCTTAGATGCCTCAGATGATTAGACCCTCTTTGAAAGAGATAGACATCCATTTACATGGAGGCTCTTCTCTCAGCATACCAATTGGCCTTGGAGGTCCCACTCTTCTTTGAAGTATAGCTATTGTGTTGTCGCTATGTAATGTAGCTATAGTGTTATTTTTGTCTTAGCAATTGAACATGTTATTTTTGTTGTTGTTTGGTCATCAGCCAGATTTGGAAGGAAGGGTTGAATAGAGGGAATCTTCTTTGAAGTCAGCCTCTTTGCTTTGCGTTGAGAGGACTGGGTATAGGTCGACGTCCACAAATGTTTTGTCCACAAATGTTCTCCTTCTCTCTGTGTCGAGAAGGAATCAAACAAAGGAAATAATTTAGGCACAAGAGGAGGAAGTGTGTCGGGAAGCTTGGCAGGTAGCAGTCTGGTTGAAAAGGTGGCTTGTCCCAGCATGCCTGGAGGTGGGTAAACCAAACAAACAAGCAGACTGATCAGTAGATGACTATTTAAAACCAGAGTGGGCCTTAGCTGGTCGTGGGACACCCACCATGCAGTGACTTGTAGCGAATCTCTGCACTCCTTCGGGTTAAGTCTTTGGGGGATTAATGAGGTTGTCTGTGAGCTTTTAGCAGAGTTTCCCGTCGTCAAGGATGTAGGCAGACACGCTGCCTTTAGTTTAGCACGCTGTACCAGGAGAAAGGAGGGGGAGGAGTGCTAGAGGGGTGTTAAAGAGGTGCTGTGTTCAGGAAATTATGACAGAGCCCTGGGCTTTCTCAACACACAGGCCAAGCTGTTGTTTGGATTCCCCAGCAACTGTTTTTCGCTCTTTTTTTCTGGCAGGGGAAAAATGTAAACATGGTTGTGGCTGTGTAGTGACGGAGGCGGCCATATTGCTTGGGGTCATATAATGTTGTTCAGCTTAGTCATGGGCATGTGTTCATTTCCTGGTGACAGGAATGCAAAGCTTTTAAATGGTTTGTAGTATAAGGTTGCAAAAGGATATTGCAGAGCCAGTATCATCCCCCCCTTCAGCATGCAAGGTCATTTTGACCGTACCCATAAGCATGATTCAGAATAGTGTAGACATGATTCAGTATGGTGTAGACATGATTCGATCCAGGGTGATATGTGAGCAATAGCGTCCACCTATGGCCAATAGAAATGGGTCATCGGACTACATATGTGGCCAATAGAAATTAATGTACATGTCTAACATGTGTAATAGTCCAGTCATAGCTTAGGATATGTAGCAATGAAGTGGTAGGGGGAGGGGGGGGGGGGAGAATAGAGGGGTTAACCACCCGGGATCATGGGCGAAGAAAAGAAAAGAGGCTTTATGGGAGCATGACGGCACTCCTGTGAAAAAGAGGGAGAAGAGAAGAAGAGAGCACTTAAGAAGTGTAGAGTACATACCGAGGAGGTAGACCTACTTTAAAGGTTGGGACAGTGACCTTTTTTGAAAGATCTTTTTTGAAAGAGAATTGAACTGGTCCGCCTCTCTTTTGATCTTGACACCTTTCATTTGACTGTCACATGGTCTCTGTCAAAGTCATTGGTTGACTTCTACATCCCAGCAAAGCCCAGCCCCCCCCCAACCACATTCGCCTTCCACACACATCCCCTCCTCCACAAAACAGAAAATACCTTGTTCTCAGACAGTCAACCCTATCCCACCTATCCCACCATCTCTCTGTGCTTTTCTCATGGCAGCCTCGAGTGCGTTAAAATTTCCCATGCCCTCCGACCTCCCGTTAGCACATGGCAATGATTACCCACCGCATTAAATGAGGGCTCTGGTGGTCACCCCAGACTTAAAGGGGAGCTTTGGTGGAGTCCAGATGACCGGGCCACCGCTTCCCACATCACATGTGCGGAGTCCGGGGAGGAGAAACATCCATCAAAAGACAAGGAATTTCAGATGGAATGTATGTTGGAAATCTGTCCCGGGATTGGTTTGAGTAAAATACCCTGTTTCTTTTTTAACTTTTGGGCAGTCTCAATCGACATTGAAATGACCAAAACCAATTTGAAATTAATGGAGCTACATTTTATAGCCTCTTCCCTCTGTCCAGTTTGCTAGCAGTCATCAAAACGAAAGTTAGACATTAAAAATCCAAAAAGGGATGGATAGACGATTATTTTTGACGATAAGGAAATATAATACATTTTAAATGCTGCTCTCCTGACCCCAGTGAAAACCGAATGTGGCCCCCAGGGCAACCTTTTTTGATACCCCTACTCTAGCCAATGCCTCCATCAATCCAAACTTTTAGATTTCTGGGAAATAGTTTGATTTAATAATTACATTATATCATATATTATATAAGCTTAAATCATTTGGATGAGAGAAGAGACTCAAAATACCAAGCTTTTCATAGCGATTATATAAAGTGAATGATCATTTATTGATATGGGACTCATGCTAGGGTTTCATGTTGTTTGTGAGGATCAGCGAGTTCCATCCCTGGAGCCTGACCTGTCCTCTGTTCACGTCCCGAAATAAACCCTACTATTTCAGTCAGTGTACCGATCATACACTGTCTTTTTACTTGAATTTTGACTTAGGATGGGGATACACCACTGTGTGTATGGGTGTGTGTGTATGTGTGTGTGCATGCATGCATGTACATGTGTGTGAGTAATCAGATCTGATGGTTTGTTCGGAAGACAGACAGACAGCTATGTCTCCGGTTGGAGGAGGTGTATGGTTTCACTTTACCTCATGATGTCAGCTCTCCCATGCGGTCGCCGGCTAGAGTTTCTCCATTAGCTCAATTATTTACAGTGTTTAATTGAATCATCCCGAGTTCACAATGTTTCCCATGATCCTCCAGGCCCGGCACGCCCCACGGCCAAATGATAGCCCTGCTGGCGTGTACACACATATGCATGCATTGATACACACCCACGTGCACACACAAACATATACACATGCACAAACACACACAAGAACAACAGACACCCACCCACACACACACACACACACACACACACACACACACACACACACACACACACACACACACACACACACACACACACACACACACACGGGTGTTGCACAGAATACCAAAAGTTCTGTAATTTCTTGATACTAGAACATGAAAAACAGCTCGGTAAATGTGTCTTACATGTACTGATTAAGAGAGGATCAAGTCTGTCTATCAGTGCAGCCGATGTCCCCTTATGTTCCCTTATAGCGCGAGAGCACCGTGACTTCTCCACTTACTCAGTGCTAGCTCTAACCTGCCATGAGGAACCACTGAACTCACTGAGAGTCCGGGCTTCATTACCACTTACGATGTACAGAAGTTAACACACTTGAATAATGTAACAAGGCATGTAGAAATGTTGAAACGGCTAATTACTGTTTCCACAACAATGTCCAGTACAGGCTAGAACACTACAATGCAAGATGATACCGGTAGCTTCCAGCTTTGAAGGTTAACTTTCCTTGCTAGCTACAGCTCAAGCCGACATCCATTCACTGCCCTAGTACCTTGTTTGTGACCATATGAAAACCATTTGGCAAAATATTGCCGATTACATGGCTGATTGTCAGCCAAATTAAATAACTTCATCTCCCACACCTCACATCTCTCCCAGTCAAGATCATCTTTGCTTGATAGTTGGTGGGCCGTAGCCGAAAATAGTGAAGTCGATCAATCCCTGTCAAGGGAGGAGCAGATTTTTTGTATATGACAGTAAACATTCTTTTGATGACTATAAAATTTGTTGGCACATTTAATTCTAGCCTATTTTCTCATAAAAAGTATATCTGCTCAGGCAAATTTAACTAACTGCTAAACTTGGAACCAATCAGAACTTCCATACATACCCCTCGTGATGAAGACAGCCAATGGCCTGCTTCTATCTACAATGTAAACACAGCCTCTTGATGAAAAATATACAGATATACATAGCTCCCAAAGACTGAATTAAGATACATACTGTATCTGTTTTCGAGTGCACTTGCAATATGCAGCATGCCATACGAATTGTTTTGATCGTATGAAGAGAGACCATTTAGCCAATTTATTGAAAGCTAGCCAATGTTACAGTTTGACTAGCCTAGCCAGCTATTGTAAATGCAAATTTGTGTTTCAATAACTATCTCTCTGTCAGTGAATTACATTTTATTTTATCATGTTTTGGCACGATTATATGTATCATTTCAAGTAACTAGCTGCAGGCCTAAAAAAACAACTTCTGTCATCTAATTCACATAGAAACCTCTAATAAAAGCAAGTACATAGAAAGATGTGTGTGTCATGTTCGCTAGATTGGAGGTTTATAAACGACAGCTGCATAAGCATATTAACCAATACATATGGCATAGCCTACATATATACAGTGCATTCGGAAAGTATTCAGACCCCTTGACTTTTTTTATTTTTTACGTTACAGCCTTATTTTAAAATTGATAAAAAATGTATACATTCTCATTCATCTACACACAAAACCCCTAATAACAAAGCGAAAAACAGGTTTTTAGAAAATTTAGCAACAGAGATACCTTATTTGCATAAGTATTCAGACCCTGTGCTATGAGACTCAAAATTGAGCTCAGGTGCATCCTGTTTCCATTGATCATCCTTGAGTTGTCTCTACAACTTGATTGCAGTCTACCTGTGGTAAATTCAATTGATTAGAAATGATTTGGAAAGGCACACACCACACCTGTCTATATAAGGCCCCGCAGTTGACTGTGCATGTCAGAGCAAAAACCAAGCCATGAGGTCGAATTAATTGTCTTTAGAGCTCCAAGACAGTATTGTATCGAGGCACAGATATGGGGAAGCCACTCCTCAGTAAAAGGCACATGACAGCCCGCTTGGAGTTTGCCAAAAGGCACCTAAAGGACTCAGACCATGAGAAACAAGATTCTCTGGTCTGATGAAACTAAGATTGAAATCTTTGGCCTGAATGCCAAGCGTCACGTCTGGAGCAAACCTGGCAACATCACTACGGTGAAGCATGGTAGTGGAAGCATCATGCTGTGGGGATGTTTTTCAGCGGCAGGGACTTGGAGACTAGTCAGGATCGAGGGAAAGATGAACGAAGCAAAGTATAGAGAGATCCTTGATGAAAACCTTCTCCCCAGCGCTCAGGACCTCAGACTGGGGCAAAGGTTCACCTTCCAACGGGACAACAACCCTAAGCACATAGCCAAGACAACGCAAGAGAGTCTCTGAAAGTCCTTGAGGGGCTCAGCCAGAGCCCGGACTTGAACCCGATCAAACATCTTTGGAGAGACCTGAAAAAGCTGTGCAGCGACGCTCCCCAGCCGACCTGACAGAGCTTGAGAGGATCTGCAGAGAAGAAAGAGAGAAACTCCCCAAATACAGGTGTGCCAAGCTTGTAGTGTCATACCCAAGAAGACTCTAGGCTGCAATCACCGCCAAAGGTGCTTCATCAAAGTACTGAGCAAAGGGTCTGAATACTTATGTAAATTTGATATTTCAGTTTTTTATTTTGTATGAATTTGAAAACATTTCTGAAAAACAGTTTTTGCTTGTTTTGTGTGTAGATTGATGAGGGAAAAAAACAATTTAATATATTTTCGAATAAGGCTGTAACGTAACGAAATGTGGAAAAATTCAAGGGGTCTGAATACTTTCCGAATGTACTGTATACTGAACCAAAATATAAATGCAACATGTAAAGTGTTGGGCCCATGTTTCATGAGCTGAACTAAATCATAGAAATGTTCCATATGTACAAAAAGCTTATTTCTCTAAAATGTATGCACACATGTATTTATATCCCTGTTAGTGAGCATTTCTCCTTTGCCACGATAATCCATCCACCTGACATGTGTGGCACATCAATAAACTGATTAAACAGAATGATCATTACACAGGTGCACCTTGGGGACAATAAAAGGCAACTCTAGAATGTGCAGTTTTGTCACACAACACAATGCCACAGATGTCTCAAGTTTTGAGGGAGCGTGCAATTTGCATGCTGACAGCAGGAATGTCCAACAGAGCTGTTGCCAGAGAATTTAATCTTAATTTCTCTACCATAAGCCGCCTCCAACATAATTTTAGAGAATTTGGCAGTACATTAAACTGGCCTCACAACCATAGACCGCGTGTAACCACGCCAGCCCACGACCTCCACATCTGGCTTCTTCGCCTGCGGGATCAACTAAGGAAGGGGAGGGGGGGGAGAATGCTGAGGATTATTTCTGTCTGTAATAAAGCCCTTTTGTGGTGAGAAATTCATTCTGATTGGCTGGGCCTGGCTTCCCAGTGGGTGGGCTTATGTGCCCCCTGTCCAGTCATGTGAAATCCATAGATTAGGGCCTAATGAATTTATTTCAATTGACTGATTTCCTTCTATGAACTGTAACTCAGTAAAATCTTTGAAATTGTTGCATGTTGCGTTTATATGTTTGTTCAGTGTAGAATTTCTTGCAATACAACCGTTTTACAATGTGCTCTGCAATAAGATTACCAGAGTTAGATTTCTGAACTAGATGAGTTCTCAAACAGCAGCTGCTCGACACTATGGTGGGCATGCATGTTGGACACATTGGAATATTAGGTATGGAGAATGATAAAGAGTTTGTAGGATTATAGAAGCATTTGGTAAATCAATGTTTGAGTTTGAAATACTAAATGTTCAGTGAATGTGATTATACATAGGTGGTTTAAATGATTAACTTTCCTACTAATCTTCTAAAAGTTGACGGTGCCAAAATCTTACCAATCCATTAATTATTCAGTTTTCTATAATGTATGTTTCATGCATATACATTTGAACAAAGAACTCAATCACAAATAGTGTTTTACCATTTATTGAGTACAGAGACAAATAGCAAAGGTGTCTCAGGCAGTATTTGAAGTATCTAAATATAGTGTAACCTACCAATCAGTGTGTATCAAGTGCCGTGTAGAGCACAATCTCACAATCTATGCCAAAAGTTTGGGCCTCTGATGGAGACTGTAGAACTGTCATCATGGCATGCTTCAGAATTCCCCCTTCTCTCTTGGAGCATTTGTGTGCCCAGGCCCCATAGGCGTATCGAAAGGATCCCACTGCCGTGTCTTTGACATCATTAAAAGTGAAGACTGTTATTTTATCAAATAAATTCGATGTAATTATTATTACGTGATTAAACTAATCATGTAAATGTAATTAACTCGGAAGTCGGTGCACCAAGGAAAATCTTCAGATTACAAAGTTATAATTTTCCAAATATAACTCTTCAGATATTTTAATATCTGATCAATTAGTCAAAATCAAATCCAATCAAATCAAATTTTATTTGTCACATACACATGGTTAGCAGATGTTAATGCGAGTGTAGCGAAATGCTTGTGCTTCTAGTTCCGACAATGCAGTAATAACCAACAAGTAATCTAACTAACAATTCCAAAACTACTGTCTTATACACAGTGTAAGGGGATAAAGAATATGTACATAAGGATATATGAATGAGTGATGGTACAGAGCAGCATAGGCAAGATACAGTAGATGGTATCGAGTACAGTATATACATATGAGATGAGTATGTAAACAAAGTGGCATAGTTAAAGTGGCTAGTGATACATGTATTACATAAGGATACAGTCGATGATATAGAGTACAGTATATACGTATGCATATGAGATGAATAATGTAGGGTAAGTAACATTATATAAGGTAGCATTGTTTAAAGTGGCTAGTGATATATTTACATCATTTCCCATCAATTCCCATTATTAAAGTGGCTGGAGTTGAGTCAGTGTCAGTGTGTTGGCAGCAGCCACTCAATGTTAGTGGTGGCTGTTTAACAGTCTGATGGCCTTGAGATAGAAGCTGTTTTTCAGTCTCTCGGTCCCAGCTTTGATGCACCTGTACTGACCTCGCCTTCTGGATGATAGCGGGGTGAACAGGCAGTGGCTCGGGTGGTTGATGTCCTTGATGATCTTTATGGCCTTCCTGTAACATCGGGTGGTGTAGGTGTCCTGGAGGGCAGGTAGTTTGCCCCCGGTGATGCGTTGTGCAGACCTCACTACCCTCTGGAGAGCCTTACGGTTGAGGGCGGAGCAGTTGCCGTACCAGGCGGTGATACAGCCCGCCAGGATGCTCTCGATTGTGCATCTGTAGAAGTTTGAGAGTGTTTTTGGTGACAAGTCGAATTTCTTCAGCCTCCTGAGGTTGAAGAGGCGCTGCTGCGCCTTCTTCACAATGCTGTCTGTGTGAGTTGACCCATTCAGTTTGTCTGTGATGTGTATGCCGAGGAACTTAAAACTTGCTACCCTCTCCACTACTGTTCCATCGATGTGGATAGGGGGGTGTTCCCTCTGCTGTTTCCTGAAGTCCACAATCATCTCCTTAGTTTTGTTGACGTTGAGTGTAATTAATTATTCTTTACCTCATGTCAGACTCATCTGAAAGTCATAAATTCTTGGTTATATACAAACACTACATATTGGTTACTAACAAGGATAGGGAAGATTCCCTAGTGGGCTAAGCCGATATGATGGCCTGGTGGACAAAGGGAAGTGGGTGTGGACTGAGAAAGAAGTGGGAAAGACAAAAGGGATCACTACACACAGTTGCTAATTATATTAATTGAAATGCTAATCTTTTGCACATGAACGCTCACTCATTCGGGAATAATTGCAATCAATATATATTTACGCCCATGTGTTGTTTTGATCTTCTCTGTTGGAATCTGGTCCGTCTGCTGGAGAGTTCATCCGAGTCTCTCTCTCTCTCTCTCTTTCTGTTTCACTGAAGCTCAAAGTGTTTCTTGGTTATAATGGATACTTCAGAGTACCATTCAGAAATGTTCTCATAAAATAGATGTTTCGGCGGTTGTCGGTATTCTCGTCCCATGTTTACATAATTTCTAGCTGCAGACTAGTTATTAGTATCTAAGATTTGCTCTTATTCTGTAGAGATCGATAGTCTCAGAGTTTAACAATTTCCAGCCGTGTAGCCAATGCTCCACGTGGTATAGTTTTTTCGTTTTCGTACTCAAACCTGTGCCACCTCAGCTTACACCGAGGTATGCGTGGTCTGAAGAGGATTTTCTTAGGAGAGGGTTTCGTTCGTAACAATAGAAAAGGAGCTTCCATGACGCCAGATCATGTCTGTGCTCACAGGAGCAGGACAATGACTTAGTTAAACTTTAAAGTGAATGCAATTCTCTCACATTAAAGGTTTAACAACACATGACATAATTTCACAAGTAGTTTAATCTTTACTCATTCATTTTATACAATAATTAGATGCAAACACCATAATTGAGAAATTTACACATTCAGAGATATAGTTATGTGTGTTTCCTGTCCTTTGTAAGGTCACCAAATGAAACACACTCAACATAACTGTCCCTTAAGTGTCCACAGACCATTCTCACACTCTCAAAGGTTAACACACAGTTTCATTTTCCCATTTTGGGGATTTAGGAGTTCGGCCAAGTGAAATCCTTTGTTCACTCCGGTCTCTCTCTCTGCATGAAAAGGGGGAGAGAGTCTCCGCCAGGAATTAACGACCTGAGATAACAGAACCTGGGTGTAGGAGATAGTGAGAGAGGGGGAAGCCACGATCTACACCCGAAAAGGGCCACATCATGACACCACCCTGGTCGGCAATGTAGCTGGACAAGTGCCATAGCAGAATGCAATCGAAAGCCTGTGTGGTCCAGAGAGGAGTACTCTACCATCAATGGAAAATCCTGGGCTCCTGACGGGGTACATAGAATTCTCCCCACTGCATGTTACAATACTAAAAAATATTTAGATTATACATTGAATTTAGTCTTTGAGATGCTCAAACAAGCACGTGTACAGTCTCTGAAGTTGTTGTTCTTCAACTCTAAAGTGTAAGACAATACCCACTAAGAAATAACAGCGGTCATATTTTTTATTTATGTTTTTAACCTTTATTTAAGTAATTAGGCAAGTCAGTTAAGAACAAATTCTTATTTCAATGACAGCCTACCTAGGAACAATGGGTTAACTGCCTTGTTCAGGGGTAGAACTACAGATTTTTACATTGTCAGCTCAGAGATTTGATCTGGCAACCTTTTGGTTACTAGTCCAACACTCTAACCACTAGGCTACATGCCACCCCATATGTAGTCTCAATGTCTAAATAGTGACAGCAGGGTTAGTTCAAACTGCAAGACTTGGTGAATAGATCATGGGAGACAAAAGTGAGAGACAAAAATGAATAAAGATGCTCAAACAAGCACATGTATCTGCAGTGGGTGTTCTTCAACTCTAAAATAATAAATAGATCATGTGAGAAATGCCTATCTAACACTTCCTTATCTCCCAGCCCTTCTAATGCGACTAGCCCTGATGCTCCTCCCTCTTTTCCCCCTGCCCCACTACACAGCTTCTCCCTGCAGGCGGTCACTGAGTCGGAGATGCTAAAGGATCTCTTTAAACTTGACCAACAACAACAAAAATCTGCGTGGTTTAGATCCTTTCTTCTTTAAGGTTTCAGCTCCTATCATCGCCGATCTTATCTCTTAACTTTGAACCTGTCTCTCCTCTGTGTGGAGGTTCCCAATGCTTGGAAGGCAGCCACGGTGAATCCTTTATTTAAAGGGGGAGATCAAGCTGATCCTAGCTGTTATCGACCAATTTCTATCTTGCCCTGTTTATCATAAGTGTTGGAAAAACGTTCTTGATGTCTATAGTATTCTGTCTGGTATTCAATCTGGTTTCCGCTAAGGTTATGGATTTGTCACTGCAACCTTAAAGTTCCTAAATTATGTCACCACTGCCGTTGATTCTAAGCAATGTTGTGCTGCTATTTTTCTTGACAAAGCTTTTGATACGGTAGACCATTCCCTTCTTGTGGGTCGACTAAGGATTATTGATGTCTCTGAGGGGTCTCTGAGCTGGTTTGCTAACTTGGAAGGCAGCCACGGTGAATCCTTTATTTAAAGGGGGAGATCAAGCTGATCCTAGCTGTTATCGACCAATTTCTATCTTGCCCTGTTTATCATAAGTGTTGGAAAAACGTTCTTGATGTCTATAGTATTCTGTCTGGTATTCAATCTGGTTTCCGCTAAGGTTATGGATTTGTCACTGCAACCTTAAAGTTCCTAAATTATGTCACCACTGCCGTTGATTCTAAGCAATGTTGTGCTGCTATTTTTCTTGACAAAGCTTTTGATACGGTAGACCATTCCCTTCTTGTGGGTCGACTAAGGATTATTGATGTCTCTGAGGGGTCTCTGAGCTGGTTTGCTAACTACCTCTCTCAAAGAGTGTAATGCCTAAAGTCAGAAAATCTGCTGTGTCAGCCACTGCCTGTCACCATGGCTTGATCCTAGGCCCCACGCTCAATTTCTCAATTTACACCAACAACATAGCTCAGGCATTAGGAAGCTCTCTCATCCTTTTATATGCAGATGATACCGTGCTATACTCAACTGGCTCCTCCCCGGATTTTGTGTTAAACGCTCTTCAACAAAGCTTTCTTAGTGTCCAACAAGCTTTCTCTGCCCTTAACCTTGTTCTGAACACCTCCAAAACAAAGGTCATGTGGTCCCCCCCACCAGTGTAATTACTGCCTCTGAGGGTTTAGAGCTTCATACAAGTTCTTGGGAGTATGGCTAGACAGTACACTAGCCATACTCCCAAGAACCTGACGATCGGCATGTAAGGGTGCTCTCGAGCGGCTAGATGTTCTTTACCTTTCGGCCATCAGATTTGCCACCAATGCTCATTATAGGACACATCACTGCACTCTATACTCCTCTGTAAACTGGCCATCTGATTGATGCTTATTTATAAAACCCTCTTAGGCCTCACTCCCCCCTATCTGAGATATCTACTGCAGCCCTCATCCTCCACATACAGCGCAACACTCGTTCTGCCAGTCACATTCTGTTAAAGTTCCCCAAAGCGCACGGATCCCTGGGTCGCTCCTTTTTTCAATTCGCTGCAGCTAGCGACTGAAACGAACTCCAAAAAACACTCAAACTGGAAAGTTCTATCTCCAACTGTACATTCAAAGACTCAATTATGGACACATTTACTGGCAGTTGTGTCTGCTTTGCTTGAAGTGTTGTTGTTTCTACCTTTTTGCCCTTTGTGATGTTGTATGTGCCTAAACATGTTTGTACCATGTTGTACTGCTGCCATGTTGTGTTGCTACCATTTTTTTGTCATGTTGTGTTGCGACCATGCTGTGTTGTCATGTTTTGCTGTCATGTTGTGTTGTTGTCTTCTGTTTTGTCCTACTTGTTTTTAAAAAAATCCCAGCACCCATCCCCGCAGAAGCCCCTTTGCCTCTTGTTAGGCTGTCATTGTAAATAAGAATTTGCTCTTATTTGACTTGCCTAGTTAAATAAAGGTTAAATAAAAACAAATAAAAGACAAATGTAATAGATAATAATTAATAAAAAAATAAACAATCACAGCAAAGGAATGTAGTATGTGAGCTAGAAAATAAACATCTTGACAGTCTGAGGCAGGGTGCTCTGCATTCATCCTCCAAATATTGACAGGGATAGTGTGGCTTTTCTTATTTGTCAGTAATGGAATTAGTGGGTCCTGTCTTGATGACTGTATTAGATTTACACTACTAGTCCTATAGACGTTTGTAGTTTTAAATTATTACTTTGAATAAACTGATAGCTAAAACGCCCTTGTCCCAGAATGACATGCTAGCTAGTGATAAAGCTCCCTGGCAACTGTTCTACTTGTGGTAACTAGCTAACTAGCAAGATAGCTACATTACTAAAGTTGCTGTTCTAAGCTGGGAGACATTTTACAGCTTGCATTGATGGTATCACGTTTCTATAATTAAATAGTTTTATTACAAATAAAACAAATCTGTCGGACAGAGATCTCTCTACTATCTTGGAATCGGATAATGTGATTGGCAGATATGATCAGTAGAGATAGTACAATGGATAGTACTCAAGTTTGAATTTGTTTACAGTTTAGTACGCCGTGGCATTTGCCTGTTCAGTTAGCGAATATAAAAGTAAGTATTTAGAAAACAAATAGCAAGAATTGACATTGCTAACAAACGTATGTCTTCAGAATAAATAAATATACACAATATGTAAAAACCATCTCCTCCCTCGAAAGAGGTAAATCATCTCAAAAATGAAAGAAGATAGGTTGCTACGGCCCACCACCTACAAGCGGTCATGGCTACAAGGGATCTAGCTTTGGTATAAAATTAGTAACAAAAAATGTATTCCGAATAGAAGGTAAACAGGTAAACAGTTTGTCATCTGTAGCCTCATGAAATCAGCCAAAACAAGCTCAATAATAATGCATGCACACACTCCTACTGAATATGCATTTCCCTGTATTGTGAATAGCCCTAGGCTACATCTTGATTCACCCAGTTTATCAATAGAGATTTACCATTCAAATAAATGTTAGCTGGCACCAAAAAATAAAAAAGTAAAAATGTATTGAATAGTTCTATAATTGATTAATTAATGCATGCATTCAAAAAGTCTAAAATATTAAATGTAACGATATTGAACCCAAACGATCTGTGAAGTACCATTCTGTGACTTTGGCTAATAAGGCTTATTTTTTTGCTGTGGTATCATTCTGGTATCGTTTTGCTATCAATTGATTGTGATGGTATCGAGTATCGTGATACTAAACCTGGTATCGGTAAGTCAAAGTTCTAACCCGCATGTATGCACAAACAAAAGTAGAGCCGTTACTCCTGCCAGCACACAGCAAAGCAAGCTGTACCCTTCCCCTGGTCGGGGCCCACATCAATGATGCAAAATACCCATAATTATCTCATCAGACATACATGGCGGATGCCTGAAAAAGAAACATCTCTAAGGAATTCTCTATGGAATCCCAAACTGTGGAATGGTTTCACCAAGGGCTTGGCAAAGAGACTATGTCCACGGAAAGCTAAGCAATATTCCCCCACACAAACAAAAGAGGTCCACACGCAAACCCACACCACATTTTTGTCATTATTTTGTCACTTATCCAGAGCGACTGACTATTTTCATACTTTTTTTCACATACACACACACAAACACGCACACACACTCACACACAGAAAAGAAAGCTGCATGTGTCAACCATATAGGCTTAAGCCTAATCCCGGTGGTATTTGTCTATCATATCAAGACGCAAAATGGTACCCCGTATTCATAGTGTCGACGGTGTGTCGTGGTTGTGAGAAAGGCTTTGCTTCGACTATGTAGGCCCTGGTTGCATCCCAGATGGCACAATATTCCCTATGAGATTCTTTTGACCAGGTTCCATAGGCCCTATATAGGGAAAGCCATGGTCTAAAGTAGCACACTAGGGAATAGGGTGCTATTTGGCACGCTTCCCCTGAAAAACGACATGGTCGTAAATGTTTTATTCCAGGAATGTCATTGGAGGACTTTTTCTAAATACCTTATATAGGTCACGGTTCATGTTTCCCCCTCCACCCAATCAAGGCCCCACGAGTTAGGATGTTTGTTGCCAAATTGACAAGTCAGTTGTCGGTCCAAAAGATTGGGGTGCATGAACCAGCATTAGTTTGTATACCTTGTGTGTGTGTGTTTTATTTAACTATCCTTGTGGGTACCAGAAGTCCTCACAAGGATAGTAAAAACAATGAAAATTCGGACAAGTGGGGACATTTAGCCGGTCCCCACAAGGAAAAATGCTATTTTAGGCTTAGGGTTAAGGTTAAGGTTATGGTTAGGTTAAGGGTTAGGGTTAGATTTAGGGTTAAGGGTTAGGGAAAATAGTATTTTGGATGGGAATAAATTATTTGGTCCCCACAAGGATAGCAATACAAAACTGTGTGTGTTTACCGTGTGTACCTTGTGTGTACTGTGTGTGTGTGTGTGTGTGTACCATGTGTACCTTGTGTGTACTGTGTGTGTGTGTGTGTGTGTACCATGTGTACCTTGTGTGTACTGTGTGTGTGTGTACCGTGTGTGTACTGTGTGTACCTTGTGTGTATTGTGTGTGTGTGTGTACACAATGTACTCTCATAATTTCCCATAGTCAGCAATGGGGGGGGCCACATTAACCGTAAAGCATAACACAAGCTCTTAGTTATGAGATATACACGGTTTAGAGAGAGATAGGAAGAGAGAGAGAAAGAAAGTGGGAGAGAAAAAGAGAGAGGGAGAGAGCAAGAGAGCGGGAGGGAGGGAGGAGAAAAATGTTCTCCAGCAGCAGCGAGCTAGTGCTAATTCATCACAATGAGCCTCTAGCTCGCACAAAGGATGTCCTTGTTTGGGGCCTACATCTCAATGGGCCTCCCTTACTCCTCTACCCCTCTTTCCCTCCTTCCCTACACCTCTCTTCTCCCTTCTTCCCCAACAAACACACATTCTCCACATCCGTCCATCCCTGAGGGCATTGGGTTTCTGGTGCTGAGAGGGAGTTTCTTGGAGGCAGGATAGCATTAATTGAGGCCCTGGTTCAAAAGACAAGCCTCATGGTATGCGTTGTGTTTGTCGGGGGGGGGGGGGGGGGGGGTTAGACAAATTTAGTGTGTGTTTGTGTGTGTGTGTGTGGGCGGGGGGGGGGGGGGGGGGGGGGGGGGGTTAATGTGTGTGAGTGAGTGTGTGTGTCTGTGTCTGCATATCTGCCCTTTTCAGCTGCACTGATATAACTGCTTGTTCAACAACACACACAAGCACACACACACACACAGTCTGCGGCTAAGGCTTTTGGGGATTTGGAGAATGTGTGTTTCCAGGAAATTGTACATTTACCTTTCTCCCTGCTGATCTGTGTTGGTATTTCATTTGAACTTTGTCTGGGGGCCACAGACATGGACACGGTCTACACATACACATGCAATCCCTAGCCCCCAACGCACACGCACACACACACACGCACGCACGCACGCACGCACGCACACACACACACACACACACACACACACACACATAGATACATACATACAATATTGTACAGCTAACCTTGTGGGGACACACAATTCAGTCCCATTCAAAATCGTATTTTCCCTAACCCCTAACCCGTACTCTTACCCTCACCCTAACCTGAACCCAAAACCTAACCTTAACCCTAACCCTAACCCTAGCTCCTAACCCTTAATGTAATTCTAACCCTAACCCTAACACTAATCCTAACCTTAACCCTAAACCCCCTAGAAATAGCATTTGACCTTCTGGGGACTAACAAAATGTCTGTTTACTATTCTTGTGGGGACCTCTTTTTTATGTATCCTTTATTTAACTAGGCAAGTCAGTTAAGAAAAAATTCTTATTTACAATGACAGCCTACCCCGGCCAACCCAGACGACAGTGTGCCAATTGTGCGCCGCCCTATGGGATTCCCAATCACGGACAGTTGTGATACAGCCTGGAATCAAACCAGGGTCTGTAGTGACACCTCTAGCACTGAGATGCAGTGCCTTAGACCACTGCACCACTCGGGAGCCCACGGAGTCCCCACAAGAATAGTTACACATGCACACACACACACACACACACACACACACACACACACACACACACAGAGTACATGAGGTAGGAGAAGAAGGGGGGACACTCAGTAGAGAGAGAGGGAGAGAAAGCAAGAGAGAGAGAGGCCTATCACACAAACAGCCTAGCCAGGAGTCTGCTCTACTTTCCATTAATGGTAACTAGAGCTCATCCATGGTGCATGGAGGGTCACACTAAGAAACAAGCCACAACATCGGCCCGTGTAATGTTTCTCACGCACACTAGATTTTCTTCAGGGCTTTGGCTGACCACAAACCCAGAGCAGCGATTAAGTCTAAGAGTACATTCCAAATGGCACCCTATTCCAAACATAGTGCACCCTAAGGGCCCTGGACAAAAGTAGTGCACTATGTTGGGAATACGGTGCCATTTGGGGCGCAGCCTAAGCACTATTGCTTTTACTTCACCTCTCCTGGCCCCCTGCAGTCAATATAATCTGGGACCTGAACAAATTCTGCATTTTCATTTTTATGGAGAGGGACTTACTTGGGAAAGTGTTGTTTTCTTTTGCGCAAGCAACCAGAGGTCAAGCAACCAGAGGTCAAGCAACCAGAGGTCAAGCAACCAGAGGTCAAGCAACCAGAGGTCAAGCCTTGTGGTGAAAATAGAGATTTGAACAGATTTTTACTCATTAGGCACTTTTTGCAGATTGTTAAAAAATATATATGATTTTGAATCAGTATCAGTCTATATTGTAAGTGTCTGTCTTTCTAAAAAAGGTAAATGATTCCATTTGCTACATTAAGTAACTGCACACACTCTCTAAAGTTATTTAAACTTAGGTTAATTCATCCCCATAGCTTTTTGGTCGTCAATGCTAATGCTAGCTTGATGCTAATGTTAGCATGTTAGCACATAGCGACTGTGTTATGTTGTACAAATTCAAAGAGTGTGAATAACAATCTCCCCAGGTCCATATACAGCTAAAGAAAACATACAGTATAGGTCATTTTGTAATTATATGTGAACTGGCCCTTGAACCCTTTACAGTCGTGGGAATTGGCCTATATGAATGGGGCTAAAATGAAATGTTTATACAGAAGAAATATGAAAGCATATGCATAATAATAGCAGCAATTGAAAGGGAACAGTTTGGAGATAACAGTTCACCTGTTCACACTGTTGACTTTGTCTGCATTTTACATTTACTTTACTTTTCGCTGCAGTTATTGAAAACGATATCTGAAAATACATTGATGGATACATTGAGTAACTTGATAAGACTACTCCTGGAAAATGTGAGGTAGGTGCAACATAAGAAAAACAAGGGTTTGAGTGAGAGGATTAACTGGTGTGGCCACACACCTCTCTAAAGTGTGCATAGTTCCTAAGCAATTTCAAAGCACGTTTATGACTCAAAGAAGAGTCTTCAACTATAAGGAACTTTTTTGAGCTCTCCTAGCTGTGCCGTTGAGGAACTAGAGCAAGCACACTTGTGGTTGTTTTGTTTGAAACACAACCCTGCATTCCCACCATCACACAACTATTGTTGTTGTTTATGCAATCCAAAAACAGTCCATTATAAATGCCAATCTAAGTCAGGTGGGGCATGACTTGAAAGTTTGTTCTAAGTTAACAAACAGATCACCGACCATTTCGAATACCACCGTCTCCGCTATGCAATCAGGTTGCCGAGCTGGTCATGGATGCACCTCAGCCACGCTCAAGGTCCTAAACGGTATCATAACCGCCATCGATAAAAGACAATACTGTGCAGCCGTATTCATCGACCTAGCCAAGGCTTTCGACTCTGTCAATCACAGCATTCTTATCGGCAGACTCAACAGCCTTGGTTTCTCAAATGACTGCCTTGCCTGGTTCAACAACTACTTGTCAGACAGAGTTCAGTGTGTCAAATCGGAGGGCCTGAATCGGCTTTCTATTTCGCAAAAAAGCATCCTTCACTCATGCTGCCAAACATACCCTTGTAAAACTGACTATCCTACCGATCCTTGACTTCGGTGATGTAATTTACAAAATAGCCTCCAACACTCTACTCAGCAAATTGGATGCAGTCTATCACAGTGCCATCTGTTTTGTCACCAAAGCCCCATACACTACCCACCACTGCGACCTGTATGCTCGTTTGCTGGCCCTCGCTTCATATTCATCGCCAAATCCACTGGCTCCAGGTCATCTACAAGTCTTTGCTAGGTAAAGCCCCACCTTATCTCCGCTTACTGGTCACCATAGCAGCACCCACCCGTTGCCCCCCCTCCAGCAGGTATATTTCACTGATCCCCCCCCAAGCCAATTCCTGTTTTGGCCGCCTTTCCTTCCAGTTCTCTGCTGCCAATGACTGGAACGAATTGCAAAAATCACTGAAGCTGGAGACGCATATCTCCCTCACTAACTTTAAGCCTCAGTTGTCAGAGCAGCTTACAGATCATTGCACCTGTACGTAGCCCATCTGCAAATAGCCCAGCCAACTACCTCATCCCCATATTGTTTTTTTTTTCTCCTTTGCACCCCAGTATCTCTACTTGCACATTCATCTTCTGCACATCTATCACTCCAGTGTTTAATTGCTAAATTGTAATTATTTCGCCACTATGGCCTATTTATTGCCTTACCTCCCTAATCTTACCTCATTTGCACACACTATACATAGACTTTTCTATTGTGTTATTGACTGTACGTTTGTTTATTCCATGTGTAACTCTGTGTTGTTGTTTGTAGCGCACTGCTTTGCTTTATCTTGGCCAGGTCGCAGTTGTAAATGTGTTGGTCTGTGTGTATGTGTGTAATATGACAACATGTCATATTGTAACTGTACATCAAACATAGTGATCATAAACGTTGACACTGTATATGACATCAGTTTTATGATTTGGAGATGTGAAGTGCACATTTGGACTCACGGGTGTTTGGCTTGCTTGTATGACGTCAAAGCGGTATTGATTATAATCCTCAAAATACATAGAGTCATCTTAATTTACAGCATTTCCCTCACTCAGACAACAAAACATTTGCTGAAGTTCCCCAATTACCTGGAGGGATGGAGGCACCTTGTTGTGCGCAGTGCTCAAGTTCAGAATGGCTGTCAGCCAAAACCAATACAGTGCTGTGAAGTGCAGAGCAAGAGCTCTGACATCATGTACAGCCACTATGTTCTAATTTTTCAACCCGTATACGACTGTAAGCATCTTTACACCTACAGTATGTTTACTAGACTGCCATCAAGGGACTGTCCAAGTTTAGGGGTCAAAGGTCAGGATAGGTAGGCTAAGCTCTTAATAAGAGAGAGAGAGAGAAAGAGAGAGAGAACAGGATGGTTCAAACCTCCTCCTCTTCCTGCCATTGCAAACAGTCAACAACATGAATGGCCACACGTGCATCTAAGTAGCCCATAGACCACTAGGTGATCTTGTGTAATAGTAATACACTGTGGCAAACAGTGAATCGATAAACCCCAGTGGCCCGTTGCAAATGGACCAGCCAGCCACCAGCCACCACTGACTGCACTAGGAAGATTACTGGGAAATGGCGGGGCAGAGCCGTTTCCCAGTAATCCTCCTGAAGCCATTTCCCAGGAGAGAGGAGTGGAGGCTCTGTTCTGCTGCCAAGCGATCACAGTAGGCGAGTACGGACCCAAATAGATGAAAGAGTCTTGGGTTTGCTTATCGCACACTTCCTTTAGTTTCGGGGTTAGAGAAACAGAATTAGGCTAAGACAGCAAATCCAGTTTTCGCTGAGATATTGAGGGACAGTAGGAAGGTTGAACTTTCCCCTCATGTCGGCTGTTGAAAGGTGGGGCCTCCCGTGAAGAGCCCACTTCCTCTTACTTGAGGTCTTTTGTTCAGTTTCCTGTCCCAAATGACTTACAATGCGTCATGAAATCATATTTTTGTTTTCGCTGCAAAGACTTCTTGATGGTGGGAACGTCACAGATATAGAATCACTGAATTGTATTTCATGCACTATAGGAGAGAGAACCTAGTTAGCATATTTGGTTCCTTGGAAGTTGTGAGAATGTATATTTTTGGTTTACCATTGGTTCTGGGAATGAAGCCTTAAGTTTCCTGACCGATAAAACTGAACGTTTTTTAAACGTTCTGAGAACGGAAGTGAACATTTTGCCCTGGGAACATTCATTTTAAAGTTGCAGGAAGGTTCTGAAAATGTTTTACAATGGTTCCTTGAACATTTTTCTTGACAATTTTATTAACGTTAAAGGTAATGAAATAACGTTCTGAGAAAATGTTTCAACAGGACTTTTAATAGCACTGCTAGCTTAGTTTTGGTTAGTTGTTTTGAACTCCAAGCACAGATAGAACATGTGGAAATTAATTTATTTAGGCATTAATCATGAACACACATTTATTTGATATTATGACACTGTTCTCTATTCATGGAATTAGTCCACTGCGCCACCAGGATGGAGCTAGTGTGGCTTGATTTATTAATTTATTATACAAACCTGTTCATTTTAGACCTAATTTCAAAGGAAACAAGCACTCGTTAAGATCCGGTGTGGCCAATTCATTGGCGTGGCCAACACACCTGAACACACTAAACAAGATAGAGGATAGATGGAGTTTTGTTAATGCTGAGAACGCAATGTGTATGTTTTTATATAACATTCTTAGAACATTCTTTGAACGTTACTAAAGTTTTCAAGCGTTTTTTAATGGAAAGTTTCCTTAACATTCTCAGAACAATTTGAGCATATTACACTGAATAAAACCATGAGGATACCCGAATGAAACGTTATGCTGAAGTACTGACGTTACCACAGAAGAATGTTGTTCCTTAACATTTTCCAAACTATTTGATGACATTCCCAATGTCAAACCAGTTGGAGAACGTTCCTAGAATATTACCAACATTGAAATATAATCATGTTTGAACTTTCAGGAAACATTCAGTTAAAGTAATGAAATACCAAGAAAATTGTGTTTTTTTTGTCTAGTGTCTTTTTGAGTGTAATGTGCTGAGAATGTTCCATTCCTATTCATGCACCATTCCTAGAAATGTGTGGTATGCAAAATAAACATAGGAAAACCACACTCTCACCAAGCTCTAAGAAACCTATGGTTCTTATTTAACTAGGCAAGTCAGTTAAGAACAAATTCATATTTTCAATGACGGCCTGGGTGGGTTAACTGGGGCAGAACGACAGATTTGTACCTTGTCAGCTCGGGGATTTGAACTTGCAACCTTCCGGTTACTAGTCCAACGCTCTAACCACTAGGCTGCCCTACCGCCCCATTATGTGCTAGCTGGGAAGACTAACATGCCAACCCATTAACATTGGAATCCATGTTGCACCCCATAGAATTATAATAGGAATCTATGATGTTCCCCATAGAAATAGTAAATCTAGTCATTCTATTTCTATGTGGTATGCAATTGATTCCAAGGGCCATGTGCTATGGGTTTGCCTGCTAAAGTCTTGGCTCTACTCTAGACTGCATGAGTGGCGGATTCCAGCCTTGTAGTCCTCATTTACATCCCACACGCACCATTTACAACCCTACATCACAATCCACTTACCAGCTTCACCTGACCGTATCACATTGTGACCATTGACCTTTGGTGACCTTTCCCAATGTATCAGACCAAAGGTACCTGGAACCCGGGCTAATCATCTTTAGTGTTCAGTTAACCACGTCCCATCAAAAGATGAATTATCTTAAACTCAAATCTCACTGTCAGTCAGTCAGAGGCTTGTGTATGTGTCAAGAGGCTGTTGTGGCCAAGTCAAGAAAAGTCAAGACAAATCAGGGTTGTGTTCAGCATGGTGCCATTTTTAAAAAATGGTGTGAAACAAGGAAATATACTATTTGAACGTGGGAAAGGCTTGAAAACGCTTGGCCAAGAGGGAAAATCACAGTTGTGTTCTTCTGTAGTGAGAAAATGTTTTGAAACGTGAGTGAAGCTTTTTGAACTTGGAAAATGTGCCTGAACTCAAACCCGGTGTAAAATGGCCAACGTTGGATAATACTGATAACTGTTTAACTATATCTGGTATACCGGTTTGAGTTCATCTCACTGTTGCAGAACTGAAAATTGGTACAAAGTTCACCCTCTTGTAGGCTTTCAGCCACATATCCCCTTGCAGGTTTTTTCAACATTTTGGATAAAGCGCCACCACTACACCGCGACAAACGAAACTCACTGCACCGCTGATTCAACTTAGCCCACTAAACAAGTGGCTAAGGCTACAAGAAGATAAAATACCTGAGACATCCCCACTTTCCCCCCTTCCGCTAAACCTTGCACTCTACAGTTTTTTTTTGGCAAGCGATCTCTGTCAAGGAGATGGGTCCTACTCGATGAAGCCCGACGGGCCATCTGATACGTTATGAACGGAAGTGCTCTCACCGGCTCCCTTTATGCTGATGCCGAGCACTTTTTTTTTAAGGGAACGGACGTCAGACTCCGGAGGACAAGGGCTCCGGGAAACGAGCCAAAGATGGCTAAGAAGGAACATTTGTTTCTGATTTGGCCCGGGAGCTTAATGACCAGAGCGGATACTCAAATGTCTCTGGTTACAGAGTCTGTCCTGTTTTGTTATGTTCCAAATGATGGAGAACTGGAGGCCGTACAAAAACGAAACCCAGAAGTGAACCGTTACTTATGAGGGAGAAGGGGGAAAAGAGTTCGGATTTGGACAGGGAGCTATGTTGGCGTATGAGAATGTTTATGGTTTATGGTTGAGGCCGCTTCAGTCAGTGTGGGATGTGCCAAGTTCCAGTCTTGTAAAAAAAATCCCCCTTTGAGGATTAAAACTATTTGAGAAAAACTATGCTTCTCTACTATCCTACTATCGGACTCAAGCAGCTTCGTGAACTGGTAGAAAGGACAATAACAAGCTTCTTACAGCAGTGGAATCTATGTACTCTAGACGTTACAAAGATAGGCCACCTTTTACTTTTAGAAAGGTGTCACTTCAAATCTCGCCATCCTTAACAGTTAGTCATTTGTGACGTGAAATCCAGTGCTCGCTAATGAGGCAGTTCAAAAATAGAATGGTGTGAGCCATTTCCTTGCCAGCTCTCATCCTCCACCCTTCGACAAGCCTGAGTTCTATAATCCTTGTACCATCAACTCACCTTTCTCTGTTACTTTGGAAAATGATAGCACAAATAACTATGGACGTGAGGCAAACCCAAATCACTCAGAAATATTCCTTTGGTTACTGAGCAATTTTGGAGGACAGAGAATAATTGATTATTGATATTCGGTGCAGGGTTGGAATCAATTCCATTTCAAGTGAAAACTCTGGAAACTAGTTCAGATCTTGTAGGTTAATGAAAATAAATCTTTATTTTAGAGGCTATTTTTAATTCAGTTTGAGTTGAAACTGTATTTTTACAGACACTGACTAATATGTCTCTTTCTGCTTAAGGCCAGTATGTAGCCTACAAGCTAGTATACTGAATTTCGGCACTTTAAGTAGCATCTTTCTAAGAACATTCTGTGTCCTGATTCATAGTTAATTCTCTATCAACTTTGGTTGAAGGGGTTGAGGTAACTTGATTGTGTATTTGGCCTCTGCAAAGGTCTTCAAACTACATCTGGTTTCAACATGAGGTAGTGGTTCTAAGCTCTGTGATGTTTTCATAAGGTAGCCAACAGTGAGCTTTTAGTAATGGCTACCAGGACCAACCACCGTCCAAAAACACTTCTGTAGCAGACTGGTGGTTTATAAGACTCAAATAATCCGGCGCAACAACCTAGCCATAACTAAGAATTTCTGCCTTTTTATGTCTCCCTGTCATCCCTTATCTTTATCCTTGCCTCCCTCACTCCCTTTCCCTCTCCTCCCTTCCTCCGCCACCTACCCCGTCTATTTTTATCCTCCTCTCCCTTTGATCCATTATGTATTCTCGAGCTGTCGTGCCCCCTTTACTTTCGTCTCCTTCCTCCCTCCATCCTCCCCCTCTCCCGATTAAATTATACCGCTCCACTACCAGTAATTGTAAGTCTCCGCTGGACGACCCCTGAGGACACCACAAGACGGGAGAGAGGGGAGAGAGAGGGATGAAGAGGGAGAGAGAGAAAGACAGGGCAGAGACTGGAGGAGAGAAATCTAGAGTGAAAGACGGGAGAGAGAAATGAGAGTTGAGGCATAGAGAGAGAGGTGAGGAGAAAGAAAGATAGACTGAGGCAGAGATGAAACTGGGGCTGTTATGCAACGGCGGCTCCCTCCACAGTGTTATCTCTGTTTGGTCTGGCTGGGGAGGGGAGGGGAGGGGAGGGGAGGGGAGGAGAAAAAAAAAATGCACTGCAATCATAGAGCGAGCCCCCCCAGGCGACGGCTCCCCTCCAATCACCACGCAGGGCCTCTGCCATGACGACGAGTTACCGAGCAGAATTTCCTCACCAGAGCACATCGATCGGTAGCTTACTACCTGCAACACATCCACAGAGGCCTAGTATCCACGGAAACACAACCTGCTAACTCTGCTCTCTGAAAGGAGGGAGTGAACAGAAAATAATTGAAGGAGAGGATAGGAAGAGACATCAAACACAGCCCAAATCCTCACAACACTGTTTACGTAAGCCTGCTAGGATCTATTCTAAGGGCTTCTGTCTATCGTTCCTTTACTGAGTGAGCTAAATGTACTCCATCTAAACTGCAGCTCTTCATTGCTCACAATTGCAGACACACAAGTCCATTGCACTTTGACAATAAGGGGTTTATCCCTCGAAAATACCAAAGTCCGCGAACGCAGACAGCCTCTGATGTTGGTCGTTAAAAGCCCCCATGCGTGTCTGTGTTTTTTTTTGTTGCTTTGCCAACTTATTCCTGGCACCTTGACCTCTTACTCGAGAAGACCACCCAAAAGCCCCCCCCCCCAATACTGCTGAAAGCCCCCCTCTGGAATTAAAGGGGGAGGAAGAAGTGGGGTCTCACAAAATCCAGGCATTGGTTCTCCAACAAAGATCTTTGTGTTGTATGGAGGGAGACCAAAGCACCAGCCTCTCTCTCTCTGATGACCTGGGGGGGGGGTTTAAAGCGAGCGGACATGACCCCCTGCCCCCCACTTATAGGACCCCAATAAGCGAGGACACATAGTGGTGCCATATGTGGGGGGGGGGGGGGGGGGGGGGATGTGTGTGTGTTGTACGAGTTCACTGGGTTGGGCCATTAGCGTCAAGGGCGGACCCCAGCCCCCTACGCAAACCCTGTAGGTTTAAAAATAGAACAATTTATATCGGCGAGGCTGAGTGCATTGATGTTACTGGACTCTCTCTCTTTCTTTCTCTGTCTATCCTTTCCCCGATTGTTGCAAATGAACAGGTGGCTACACACCACAGAGGCTCCACTGT